>NC_081344.1:19967753-20000090 GCF_029784015.1 Lycium ferocissimum
GGTTGTGAACTCAATTGATGGGTGTTTTCGGATTGGGTTTGTGATTGATATACATATAATGGATTATTAGGGTTTGTTTATCTTCATTCTTCATTCATAATTAATGGTTGCAAATATTGATTAAAGCCATAAACCTTGATTTATTTGGGAAAATAATTAGGGTTGGTAAGAGTAAACAACAAGGACTCAAAGCTTTAAACTTTCTTTAATAAATTCACTTAGGAATTAGAAGAATTTACTTGGTATGATTAATCGTTCTTCATAGTTACTTTCTTATAGTTGGGAAAATCATAGAAAGAAATAATCTTTATTTATTGGGAAATAGTAGAGATTCATATAGAGATTAAGTGCATTCATATAATGATCTATTAGAAGTATATCAAGATCAATACCCATGATCATACACTCTATCTAAAGGGGGCACAACCTTAGTTTCCTTTCCCATAAATTCACAACCAAAGCAATAGTTAGCAATTAGTTACTAAAAACCGAACTTTTACCAAAATCATCGGATTAAGACATTAGACCTAAACATAGCATTCTACGACTTTAGTAACCTTTTCACACCATATTCCCTGTGGGATTCGACCCCAACCTTGTTGGATTACTATATTTGACAACGTCCGCGTTATACCATTAATAGATGTAATTTGAGCATATCAACAGATACATAAAAACACGCTACGGACTCACCCGCGGCCTCAGAATTCCCAACGGAGTTCTAGGTTTCTACGTCACCCCCCATAATGACCTAGCAGATTATTACATCATATACCATTTAAACAATCGTTCGTCCCCGAACGAACAAAAGGAGGGAACAAGTGTAAGGTACCTGACTCATTGAAAAGCTGGGGATAATTCTTTGGCATATTGCATTCTATCTCCAAAGTAGCTTCCTCAACGGGACGGTTCTTCCACTGAACCTTCACTGACGCTATTTTCTTTGACCTCAACTTGTGAACCTCTCTATCTAGTATAGCAATAGGCTCTTCCTCGTATGACATATTCTCATTCAACATGACAGAATCCCAAAGAATGATGAACGAACCATCACTATGATATTTCTTCAACATAAAGACATGGAACACTGGATGAACGCCTGACAAACCTGGGGGCAAAGGCAACTCATAGGCTATATCCTCACACGATTGAGAATTTCAAACGGACCAATGAATCTGGGAATAAGCTTACCTTTCTTCCCAAATCTCATCATATCCTTCATGGAAAAGACCTTCAACAAGACTTGTTCTCCAACCATGAACTCGAGGTCTCGGACCTTTCGATCCTCATACTCTTTTTGTCTACTCTAAGAAGCCAAGAGCTTTTCCTGAATCACCTTGACTTCATCTGATGACTCCCTAAAAAAATATGTACCCCATGACCTTACCTCAAAGGCATCAAACCACCCGAAAGGAGACCTACATCTCCTCTCATAAAGAGCCTCAAACGGGGCCACATCAATGCTCTAGTGGTAACTATTATTATTAGCAAATTCAGCCATTGGTAAGAACTGATCCCAACGGCCACCAAAGTCAATCAGAAAAGCTTAGAGCATATCCTCTAGGACCTGAGTAGTCCGCCCAGACAGACCATCTGTCTGAGGGTGGAAAGTTGTACTAAGGTCCAATCTAGTACCCAATTCCAAATGTAAATTCTTCCAAAATCGAGATGCAAACATCGTACCCCTATCGGATATGATGGAAATAGGAACCCCATGCAGACGAACAATCTCTCGAATATAAATTTGGGCCAACTTCTGGGCCGTATGGGTAATCTGAACTGGTATGAAAAGGGCAGACTTAGTCAGTTTATGAACAATGACCCAAATCAAATTAAACTTAGCCAAGGTCTTCGGAAGACCAACCACAAAGTCCATCGCTATCCTTTCCCACTTCCACTCTGGAATGGGCATCCTCTGAAGTGTATCCCCGGGTCTCGGATGCTCGTACTTCACCTGCTGGTAATTCAAACACTGTGTAACAAGCTCAACAATATCACGCTTCATCCTAGCCTACTAGTAGTGCTGCCTCAAGTCACGGTACATCTTGGTAGCACCAGGATGAATGGACTGTGAGCCTCCGCTAAAATTGTCTTAATCAAATCATCAACACAGGGAACACAACACACGCTTCTTGATTCTCAAAACACCTTCATCATCAATCACGACCTCCTTGGTCTCACCACGCAAAACTTTATCGCGATCTTACTCAAACTCGCATTCTCGAACTGTCTGCCGTAATCTACTCCAGAAGTGATGATCTCGCCTCAATACAAGCCAACACTCTGCCCAAACCAGACACATCAATCCTCACGAAACTGTTAGCCAGAGTCTGGACCTCCCTGGCCAACGGACGCTCTGACGCAATCAAACAAGTCAAACTCTCCATACTAGCTGGTTTCCTACTCAAGGCATCTGCCACCACAGTTGCCTTGCCAGGATGATACAAGATAATAATATCGTAATCCTCAAGCAACTCTGTCCATCTCAGCTACCTAGAATTAAGATCCCTCTAAGTAAACACATGTTGAAGACTGCGATGATCAGTAACTACCTCGCAACAGGCACCATAGAGGTAGTGCCTCCAAATCTTTAATGCCAACACCACCGCTGCCAACTCTAAATAATGAGTAAGATAGTTCTTCTCATGAGCCTTTAGCTGTCTGGAAGCATAAGCAATCACCTTCTTTTCCAGCATCAAAACAACACCCAAACCCTAACGAGAAGCGTCACAGTAAGCCACAAAGTCCTTACCCTCCACGGGAAAAGATAGAATAGGAGTTGTAGTTAATAAAGTTTTTAGCTTTTGGAAGCTCTCCTCACACTCGTCGGACCACTGGAAAGGTACCTCTTTCTAAGTCAACCGGGTCAAATGCGAAGCAATGGAAGCAAACCCTTTCACAAACCTATGGTAGTAACTAGCGAACCCCACAAAACTAAGGATCTCCGTCACGGACGTGGGCCTGCCCTAAATGCTCACTGGCTCAATTTTCTTCGGATCCACCATAATCCCTTCTTTCGAAACCACGTGTCCCAAGAAGGACACAGACATAAGCAAAAACTCACACTTATAGATTGTGGCATACAACTCCTTGTCTCTCAGCAGCCCAAGAACAAACCTTAAGTGTTTTTCATGATCTTCCTTACTCTTTGAATAAACTAGGATGTCATCAATGAACACTATCACAAAAGAGTCCAAGTATGGCTTAAATATGTTATTCATCAAATCCATAAACGCAGCTGGGGCGTTAGTAAGCCCGAAAGACATAACCAGAAACTCATAATGTCCATACCTGCTCCGAAAAGCAGTCTTAGAAATATCCTCTATCCGAATTTTCAACTGATGATACCCTGACCTCAAGTCAATTTTCGAAAACACAGAAGCCCCTTGTAGCTGGTCAAACAAATCATCAATACGAGGGATAGCGTATTTATTTCGGATGGTAACTTTATTTAACCGGAGGTAATCAATGCACATCTACATAGTCCCATCTTTCTTTTTCACAAACAGAACAGGAGCACCCCACGGGGAGAGACTCGGATGAATGAAGCCCTTACTAAGAAGATCCTGAAGTTGTTCTTTTAATTCCTTCAACTCTGCCGATGCCATCTGATATGGCGGAATAGAAATAGGAAGGGTCTCTAGCTCTAAGTCAATGCAAAATCAATGTCATGGTCCGGTGGCATGCCTGACAAGTCTGCAGGAAACACCTCCGCAAATTCACGTACCACAAAAACTAACTTAAGAGATGGACCGTCAACACTATTATCACGAATATGTGCCAAATAAGCCAAACACCCCCTGTCCACTAGATTCTTTGCACGAATAAAGGGAATTATTTTCTTTGGGGAGGGACTAAGGTTACCCTTCCACTCAAGAGCTAAGGTAATTGTCTTAGCATGACAGTCCAGAATTGCTTGATAAGGAGCTAGCCAGCTCATACCCAAGATGACATCGAAATCTACCATGTCTAAGATTATTAAGTCAACCCAGGTGCCATACCCCATAAGTGTGACAGTACGAGATCAAAAAACTCTATTTACAACCACAGAATCTCCAACTGGAGTAGATACATGTATAGGGGCATCAAAGTAAATCACAAACCATATCAAGACCCATATAGAAATATGTAGACACATAAGAAAATATAAAACCTATGTCAAATAACACAGAAGCCATCCCGTGACACACTGAGATGTTACCTGTAATAACAGCATCTGAGCCCTCAGCCTCTGTCCTGCCAGGAAAGGCAAAAAAATGAACCCGTCCGCCAGTAGCCTGCAAACCATTGTGATCAACCTGCTCTGTCTAAGCTCCACCCCTGCCGAGCTAATGACCGCCTCTACCAGACTGAAACCTATCTTGGTTAGGCTAGGGTCCACCTTTACCAGCTATGTGACCGCCATATCCAGACTGAGCACGGTTTCCATCATAAGATCCTCCCTCTCTACCTGGTGCTGGGGATTTGGGAGCCTGAAACTGAGTACCCTGGCCACCTTGCCTAAGTCTAGGACAATTTCTCTTGAAATGCCCCATATCACCACATTCAAAGCATCCGCAGTCTAGCGTCGGACATTGAACAGAAATGGAAAAAGCCGAATAACCACTATGATCTGGAGCTCTGGCCTACGAACCCCTAGCTAACCGGAATAGTACTGACTAGCCCCCACGGGCCTCCACCGAAACCCGCATGTCCGATCGAATGTGGCGTCCCGAATAAAATTGTGAACTCTGACCGTTAGCGAAAGAGCCGCTGTAACCACTATCCTTTCGGGCCTTCTTCTCTGCGTGCTTATGGCAACTATCCTGCCGAACTCCCTTAACAGTTCTAACATGATCCACCACTTCCTGAAAGGTAAAAAGCTAACAACTGAAGAGCTGTTTTTAGCCCCTTCATAAATCTCCTAACCCTCTCCTCCTCCGTAGGTACAAGCTAGAGGGCATAGCTGGACAACGAATGGAAATGAGCCTCATAAGCAGCCACAGACAAATTACCCTACTCAATATTGCTGAACTCATCATGCCTGCGGTCCCTCAAAGTACGAGGAACATACTTGTCTAGAAACACCTGATAGAACTGAGTCCAAGTCAATGGAGCTGATCCCGCTGTCCTGCACTCTTCAAAAGCTCTCCATCATAACTTGGCATCACCTAAGATATGGAAGGTCACGAAATCAATATCATATTTCTCCACTGCCTCCATCTTATGGAGCCTCTCATGACAGTCCATAATGAACTCGTAAACATCCTCAACCTCAGTGCCGAAGAACTCTGGAGGCTTCATCTTAGTGAACTTCCAAAATAAATCATGCACATCCTCAGTAAACAACGGACCTCCTACTGGTCTAGGAAATACCTCCAATCCTGGAGCCTCATCCACACTCTGGCACCCTGTGCACTTGGAACAACTGGTAACATACCTGCCCTGTCAAACCATTCAGCAGGTTTAACACTCGAACCATCACATCTGACAACACTGGAGGAGCTATAATATCTGACTGTGTCGGTGCTGCTGCAAACTCTGCTGCCTCATATGGAACTACCTGAGGCTTAAGGAACTCAGCGCGTTACTGACCAGCCACAGGAGCCCCTCCCCTGGCTGGTGCTATTGCTCTCCTGCCTCTACCACGACCATGAACTGTGGCCCCAGCGACCTGTCCTCCATCACTAGCTGCGACCCCAGCGGCCGACACGGGTACCTCATTACCTGCTGCTGCCGTACGAGTCCTAACCATCTAGGAGAGAATAGAAAGAAAAGTCAAATACTAATTGGAATCATCCAGATACCAATTGGAATCAAGTAGCACGAAAGAAAGATAGAAATTTAAATTTTTCTAGTGTCCCATAGCCTCTCGAAGATAAGTCCAAACGTCTCCGTACAGATCCGCAAGGCTCTACTAGACATGTCCTTGTACAACGAGATTGAGGAACCTAGGGCTCTGATACCAACTTTGTCACGACCCAAACAACGGTGAGTGGCACCTACACAAATCCCCTAGTGGGTGAACCATCTACTTAACCAACCATCCAAACGGTTACCTCATTACTTAGCCAATATTAAAGCATTCAAGGATATAACAGATATAAAAATCTCAAAATGTTTATTCATGCCATAAATAAATAAAATATGCGGAAGTTTAACTATTACAACCCTAAAATCCGAAAGTCATCGTACAAGGACTCTAAAACATAATCGTCTAAAGAATGAATAACTGTCTGAAATAAAATAGATATCTAATATAATGAAGATCTTCAGGCGGCCTGGCATGGATAAGAGCTCACCTTTGAATCTGTCGGAAACATGCCTCACTCTAAATATGAGGTCCCATAGATGTCTATGGATCACAATCTATACTCAAAAGAATGCAGCAAGGTAGTATTAGTACAAAAAATATGTACATGTAGATATCATAGGCCGACTAAGATTAGTACCATGCATGCAATCACAAAATCAATAAAATAGATAGATGGATAGATAGACACAACAGCACATATTCTCAAGAACTATCAACAAAAATCATCCAACACCGAAATATCAGCGAACAGAGGGATTGTTACACCTCGGGAAAAAAAATTCGTTGATGTACAGTGAACAGACTAACGAAGGGCATGAAGTGTATGATGTTTTGATAAGTGGAAAATAGCATTTGATAACCCTAATTAAGATTTCAAAGACATTCGATATTAGACGAGAAAGTTTCTTTGAGAGAAGACAAGGTATATGATCTTTACCGGAAAGGATTTTTGAGTAACGAGTTAATGATGGCTTAATAATATTTTGGAGAAAAGTTACAACATCCCTTAGATTGTTAATGAGGTTATAAACAAGTGTTAAGAAGGTTCCATAAGGATTGGAGATCGAACGAAGTGTCGAGAACAAGATCAGTGGACTGATGGATTATAACGGCCATTATACGAACCGTATAATGTTATACGAATAGTATAATGGACCGCAGGACCACCACAGTGAAGGTCCCTCACTGGTGGGATTATACAGTCACTTATACGGATCGTATAATGGACCTTATAGTGGTCACAGAGAAGAGACGTTAAAAGGTCTATTTCACGGTCACTTATATGGACCGTATAAGTGTCCGTATAATATCCCGACAGATCAGATTTTTGAGTTATTAAAAAGGGGACCAAGTTCATTATTTCATTTCCATTTTCACTCCTTCTCTCTAGAACATCTCTCTACGTTTCTCCCACAAGATTTCAAGAGAAATTAGTGTTCAACTTCATCAAACCAAGTGAATCAAGTATAAGAAACCCATTAAAGTTCATCCAAAACAAGAAATTCAAGTGAAGGTGAAACTAGGGTTTTGCTCAAGTGAGGTGGTTGCACCCAAGGTCCATTCCTACACCATCTAAGGTAAGTTTTATGGTATTTTCATGTTGTTTAAGGTATTTGAAAGTTGAAACACTTGGATTATATTAGGGAATAGGAAATGGGTCATGAATGTGGGAATAGTGTCACTTTTGAGTAAATGTTTGGATTGAGTCATGATTCTTGATAAATTATGATTATAACCATGTTATAAATGACATTGAGATTATGGAATAGACATTGTATGTGAACGAACGTAATCGTGTGTTATGACCATGAATATGGATAATTGGAAGTGAGTTGAGAAGAAAGGATAATGTAGGTGAATAAAGGCTATTGTGATGATGTTGTGAATGCTATTAATGATGTTTGGGAGCTGATGTATGATATGGAAGGAGTCGTATAATAAAGGAGATGCTGCCCAATTTTCTCTAAGTTTTAGTCATGTACGCTAAGTTATCGACTCTCTAATGTTAGTATGTACTCTAATGAAGGTAGAAATGGGAGCATTGAAGAAGAACGTGCAAGTGATAGAATAATTGAACAAAAAGGTATGTAAGGCTAACCTTTATTTCATAAGGCATGGTTCTTTGGCCAAATATCTATCCTTCTATAAGCCTACGATATTCTCCAATGATCCTATCTCTAAAAGCTACTAAGCTTATGATTCTCGATATGATACGATTGTACTAAGTTCCTTAAATGGCGAGTAATCCTTTAAGGATAGATGTAATGAACGACGATGGTAATAATGCTAAAGATGCTTATATGTATATATGCCCATGTGTGGCTAAATGCGCGCTCACCACTGCAGTTGGGTACGGATAACACTGAGCCTTGGTAGGGCCAGGTATGTATGACACTGAGCCTTGGTAGGGCCAGGTATGTGAAACACCAAACCTTCGTGGTCGGGTATGCTATATAAATGCTATGTATATGACATCAATATGAGTACGAATATGCTAAGTATATCTAAATGCTATGTAAAAACTACGTATATGCAATGTATAAGACATGAATATAAGTGTGAATGGAAATATGAATACGAATACGAAAATGGATATGAAAGGTAAATGAGTATGGATACGTATACGGATATGGATATGGATGTATGTACATGGATACGCAATAGAAATGGAATGTCCCTATGAAAAGCAAGTGAGTGCTATGACGATGATACTATTATCTCCCATCCTATGCTATTTCATATACTGTCTATTATGCTTTCATATTGATGTTGATCATGCTTTACATACTCAGTACATTCTTCATACTGACGTCCTTTTATTTATGGACGCTGCGTCATGCCCGCAGGTGGCCAGGGAGACAGACTTGATCCATAGCTATATTTCTCAGGGCCTACATAGCGGAGCTCCATTTCATTCGGAGCCACAGCTTTTGGTATAGATTCTTTTGTGTACATAATTATGAGCACGGCGGGGTCCTGTCCCGCCTATATGATATGATATACTCTTCTTAAAGGCTCGTAGACATGTGTATATAGTTAGAGGTGTTCGGCCTTGTCGGCCTATATTATGGGATATTATTTTTGTTAGCCTCGTCGGCTTATGTACATCGATATGGGCATAGTTACTAATGAAGATATAGATGTGTTGTTGCCCAATGGGATTACTATGAATGATAAATGAAAGTATGATTTAGCGATGTGGCTCACCTAGATGTGATGTGAAAGTTTGTTAAGAGGTGCCCGGGTGGGCTAACACCGGGTGCCCGTCGCGGCCTTCCGGTTGGGTCATGACAGGGATAGGGTAAATCCACACAAGTAGAAATCGATAAGAATAACTCAACCCATGAAATCAGCCAACACAATCGTAAATCACAAATTCTCCCAACTCTGTCACATATCCGTACACACATGCTAAATGGTAGTGTTTGATCCATTAGCTATGACCTGCAGGGGACCTATGGTGTCTATGTACCACTCGCCCCAGAACTGACCTCGGATCACGAGCCCATAACTAGGCCACATCCTCACCCCTGTCAAATGTGCCTTTTCATAGTTATAATATGTTTCTCATCATAATGTATTTCCGTTACACAAACAACAGAGAATGGGAACAATTAATAAATTAATATCAGGAACACAAATCATGAATAAGGGAATTCTCCAAATCAACAAGAAGAGTATTTATGAACTCCTTCTTTATCATTTCATATTAGTTCATCACATAATCAATAAATCAATATCAAACTGTAGGAATCACCAACCACACTTTATATCTGAAGCCCTAATCATGTTTCTTCAATCAATTTCGTGACACATACAATCAACTAATTAAAGTCTAACTCAAGTAGATTGTAACCTACCTCAAAGAAGAACTGGAACAATGTAATCACTCTGCGATTTCTTTCCCCTTTCACAAAGCTTCCGAACGTTCAAAGTCTAGAAATGTAGAGCTATATGAGTATTCAAATCATCTACTCAAACAATACAAAACTTTGGGGAAAATAACCCAACTACTTTTACCTTTATCAAATGGGTGAACTATCACTAAGCATGAATTCATCATAATATCAACCCCGACAATTCCGTTAATGGGTTTTCTAATCGTTCCAACCCTTTTACTGTTACGTCCCGTATTTTCATGTGTTGAAAAGCGTGCGAGTTAAATGATATTAATAACGAAAATGAGGTTATCCCCTAAGCTTATAGGTGGTTAGAGTAATGGTACAGATGTATCTTAAGGATTAGAAGTTAAACCAATCGAAGAAAATAAGTTTCGCCGAGGTTCAAAATTTATTTGAATGAAATACGGTCTAAGCTATAACATCCCGTATTTTTGGATGAGGAAATTAAACCATCCAACATGAGCAAATTCACTCGAGCCCGAAGGATTTGGTCATAGTCAAGCATGCAAATAAAGAGATCGGTGTATAAAAGTTTGAAGTCCCAAAATAATTTAGGACTTAACAAGCGTGACGACGGTGATTGGAAATAATATTTTGTATGTGGCAAAAGAGGATACGGACTAGTACCATATTACATGATCATTATAATAAGTATATGAAGCATGTCAATTTATTATTTAAGTGAAGTATGATCAAGGAATTTATTATGTGTGTAATGGATTAATTATGGGTGTAATTAGTTGAGATAAAGGAAATTATTTTGTTAAATGGATAAGTACTATAAGAAACCACTTTACACGTGGAGTCTTGTCATGAAATGAAATAAGTGACTAATGTAAATAGATATACATGGACGTGTTTGTTGCTGCCAGGGGACAACTTGCACTTTTATGGATTAATTAAGGTAGTGCTCATTAAGAGATCAAAAACACTTTGTTTTTTTTTTTTTTTTTTTGGAAAGTTGAGAGAAACATTTTACACTTCATTCCGAAAGAAGTGAGCAAAGAACATTGTTGGCTTGTTGAAGAATTATAAGTTGGGCAGCAACAAAGCAGCCCCTTACAGTAATGTCTATTGTATTTTTAGTGGTTGCTTAGTTCTTGTATGCTCGGGGTAGGGCGAGTTGCTTCATCTTGGTTTAAGAATAAGCTTGTACGAGACGATGGTTTCATTGTGATTGGAGGATCAATATTAAGGTATGTATTACATCTTACTCTTATTGATTAAGTTATTCATAGAGGGATTCCTTAGTTTAAAGTGAAGAAAAACATGTTATGAAGGGCCTAAACTAGTTTGTTGATGTGGGCATTTTTGCCTTCAAGGCTGTTTTGATTGAAGTTTTGGAGAGATTTCTACTCATTTATGTTGATATACATTATTGTTGTTGATGATGATACGGTGTATGTTGTGGGCTAATTTGAGGTATATTTTTGAGTTGTGTTGTGGCTAGAAATTGTTGGAGTAACTTAAGCATATTGTTGTTGCCATTGATAAGTATTTTGAAGGAAAGAAAAATTGGAGAAGTGTATTTAATAATCGTATCTAGGCTTGTCGCTCGTCGTGAAATGTTGTAACTTCGTATTACTACATGGTACCTTGTTATTGATGTATATACTTGCTAGATTGTTTTGGTTGTTATTGTTGTTAATATATGGAGTTTGGGAAAATGAGAAGAACGGGGGAGGTGCTGCCCATTTTATTTTAGGATAAGTTAATGTTTCATTATACGATTAAGAGAATCGTTTGTATGATTAACCATAGTATCATTGTTGTTAGATATAGATCGTGGAGCAGATACGAGTTGAGTTCTTGAGCCGTTGGGCTAAGACCAGGTATGTTAAGGCTATCCCTTCTTTCTTTTTGGCATGAATTACATAAACGAGCGAACGATGAACATACATGACTCCAATGAATTCTAGTTCTCAGTGGTACTTAACATGACAGTTGTCTTTGATTCTCAAGTGTCGGTTCATTCTAATCATTCTATTAAGTCCCAGATGATGATATAGTTGCATATGGTTGCTCGTGATACTCTATTTGTGCATGCTGTTAATATATCATTTACCGAGTCCCGGGCCGGGTATGTATTTGTGCACAGTTTCATTGCATTATTTACCAAGTCCCTCACTAGAGGGCCGGGTACGGTATATATATGATTATTTCACCAAGTCCCTCACTAGAGGGCCGGGTACGGTATATATATAATTACTTCACCGAGTCCCTCACTAGAGGGTCGGGTACGGTATATATTTATATTTCACCGAGTCCCTTACTACAGGGCCGGGTATGGTATATATTTACATTTCTAGTCTACTTACATGGTTATTCTCTGCCTTCGGGGCTATTCATATTACAGGTGGTTTCTGATACTTTCATTATGGCTTATATCTCATTCTTTTATGATTTTGCTACCTTACATGTTTCGTACATTATTCGTACCGACGTCCCTTTGCTCGGGGGGCGCCGTGTTCATGCGCACGCGGTCTCGTATTATTTTGCGAGTAAAAGTATTCACTAGGATGGTTGGCTATTATCCGGGATTGGCAAACCCATTTTCTTCCGGGAGCAAGTGCGCGAGTCATTATGGTTATCATGTGTGTTTACGGGTATGTCGGGGCCTCCGTCCCGATTCATATGATTCAAGTGTTTACTCTTAGAGACTTTGCGAACGTTGTCCTGTGGTAAGTATTCTAAGATGTCATGCTTTGAGTAAAGCGACCATGTAGGCCGATATGTCAGCTTGACTTACTCGATTTTTTTTAATTGAGTATCGTTCGCAAATTTCTATGGTTTGACGGAAAGTACCTTATTATAGTTTTGAATTTTTTTTTTATATGTCCAGTTACATTATGTGAATGCCAGAGGGTTCGCTCAGCTCTAAGTAAGAGTTGGGTGCCCATCATGCCCTATCGGAATTGGGGTGTGACATTTACAAGCAGTGTTTATGCCAAAGTTATCATCTTTATGAAACCCTAGGTCTCATTCAACAAGTTCCATCATTAATAGACAAGTTATCATGCTAGGAAGTGGTAATCTATACTCCTAGATGATTAAACGGTGATAAATTCAACAACCCATCCATTAATCAAGGATTTCTTAAGTTCTAGGGTTTTGCCCTTTCATTCACCATTAACGGACCTTCAATTGATCATGCGATCTAACATGATGATGGAATTAACAAAGTCAAGGGTGGAGACTTACCTTTTAAGAGTACTCTAGCCCTAGCCTTAGAACTTCACCACAGCAGTTCTTGAAAATTATTTTGGTATTATGTGGGGAATGGGTTCGGAATAAAGAATATAAAACACGGATTCTGCCTCCCGTCGACTGCTGCAGCGATCTAGGCCTCGCTTCAGCGGTTTCACTATAGCAAAAAAGTTCTCTCTATAGCGGACCTCATTAAAGTCTTGCCTCCCAGCGGCGGCGAGCTTCTACTCGCTACGACGGACCGACTACGGCCATCCGTCCGCAAAATGCGGTCCATTTTGACCAAAAAGAGCTCGGGTTTTGCACTTTGATTTCACCCAAAAATTTCAACACCAATCCAAGTCCCTATAGACGCAACCAAAACATGCACAGACACATAAAAACACGCTATAGACTCACCCACAGCCTCGAAATTCCAAACGGAGGTCTAGTTTTCTATGTCACCCCCCATAACAGCCTAACAGGTCATTACAGATATGATGATAAGTGACAGTATGAAGCCTCGAGGTTTCTGCTGGAGAGCGTAAAAGAGAGATGCCCAGGGTGTCTTGCTAGGACGAGGTGTACATGGACTTTATGTGTCCCCCATAGGTCATTGCTATGAGACTTGGTCCTTAGCATGTGTGTACGGTACAGAAAGGTTGGCCAGTGCATTGCATCACATATACATTCATTCATTTGCATTGACTGATTATGCATTTCGATTGATCTTATGCTTCAACTGATCTTATTCATGGTCTGACTTTATATTGAGACTGTTTTTGGAGTGTGCTTGATTGCTTATCTGCTTACTGATTGATTTTTGTCTTTTATATATGTGAGCTCATTGTTGTCGGCCTATGATGCTTACCAGTACTGTGTTGTACTGATACTACCTTGTTGTACTATTTTTCTGAGTGTAGAGTTAGCTTTTGCATCTTCGTCACAGCCTCGCGAGTGATCCCGAGGCCTATCTACGCATTCTTCAGAGTGAGCACTACCAGATCCGTCGCTCGGAGTCTCTTTCTCTCTATCATATGTCATTTGCACTCTTGTGAGACAGTTATCTAAGGATTGGGACTTAGTATTCCATTTCAGACTTGTATTTATTTAATAGCTCTTGAACTACTGTTTAGACTAGATTCTTGGGGTGTTTATTTGTATTTTATCACTTTTACTTGGTATTTATATATTGACACTGTTTATGTATTATCTTACTCTTCCGCATGTTTATTTAAATGAGGTATAGTAAGGGAAGGGTTCGCCTACTTAGAGGGACGGCGTGGGTGCTCGCTCGACCTACGAGTTGGGTCGTGACACTTTGGCCTACCATGAAAATCATAGAAATGACCTTATCCATCCTCGAATTGTGTACCACCTCGACCACCACTTTATCCACCCTTTACCGAGGCACCGTTTTTACGGCGTAGCCGACCGGAGTGTGCGTTGACCCTTGTCACACCCCCGATTTCCTTACCAGTAATGAGCGAACCGCGGACCACCTACAGCCATACCGGGTCCACAAAGCATAACATAAGCACCGGTGAAATTTTTTCGGAAAACACACGTACCTTTCATTTCTTTTCAAATATATAACGAATGACGTAATTCATAATACAATCATACCGATACACCGACTTTGTACAAACGGACATCTCATACACACGATCGCAAAGCTCGGATACACAAACGCACTCGACCGGCAAAAGCCTCGAGGAAACGGAGCTCGCCAATCCACCGAACATACTCAACATCCGCTCTTGTGCCGCGGCATGAAACGCGACCCGAAGAGCGGGGTACGGGAATATGTACCGAGTTGCAAAGCGTAAAATACCGAAAAACGAAATAAAGCGTACCAAACGCGAGCATAATAGTCCGCATACCAACGTACTTACACCGACATCCAAGTCGTACATACATAAATCATACACACACACCGCGGCCAGGAACCCGGGGCCGTTAATATCATAAATGTATAAATATACACACACACACACGCGTACGTACGCGCGGTCGAAGTGATCCGCGGTCATATCCGGCGGACGATATCACACATACACATGCCGCGGCCAAGTATCCGGCGGTCGTGGCACGCCGCCGGTCAAGTATGACGATATCACACATACACACTAGATCCGCCGGTCGTAGCACGGCCCGCGGTCAGTATCAGACAATATCACACATACCGGCCGGGACTCGGCGAAAGAGGTAATTACACACGAGCGGAATCGTAAATAGTCATACGTATATTTCAATTTTTATTACAAACTCAACAAAACAACCAAAACACACCATTTCCTTAAAACCAAGACAATAGTTAAATTAGGTTCTTTTTCAAACATTATTCGAAAACATATTAACAGCAAACAAACAATTTAATTACCTTCCAAAATCCGATGACCAAATATATTTATTATCATTAGTAAGTACGAAACAAGTTTCGGGTTTACAGAATTAGTATACAATAGTTCAAATCGTTCTTATGTGTCGAAATGTATTATCAAACGTAATAAAGTAATTAAAATAATTATTTATAGCAATCGGGGCAATAGTCAAAAGTTTTCCTTTCAAAATCACACAAGCATACCAAACAGGCGACATTGGGAGATCTCGGGATACGTGGGCCCCACCTCGAGTCGAGCCGAGGCGGCGGACATAATTTACAAACATTAGGCTCCCTAAAGGTAGAAGTTTCGGAGCGATCCGGATACGTTTATACAAAGGTTTAAGCAACTTTTGACCAAATATGATTATAGCTATTTATATAGTTGCAAAATCAACTCGGCTTTCCGAGAAGCAATTTCCCGAGGTTCCAATCTTAGCCTAGTAGGGCTAGGACATGCCAAAAGAAGGAAAGGGCAAGCTTTACATACTCGGATGGCGGCTTACGCTCCTTAAATCTCATTCCCGTTTCGTTTCGCAAACGGTCATTCTTACCAATTACTATTCATGCAAGCTTATATTTCAACTTGTTATTCTTGGCTACCGAAATTCCGGCAGCACTTCCCCTATAATTATGACACCTCCGAGATTCAACTCGGCTCAAAACAATCAACAACAATCCGAGAATGGAACCGGCCAAAATAACAACAACCATACCAAAACACATTCCAACATAAGTAATCTTCCTTACCGCATAGTATGTCAACTTTCAATCCAATTGCGCACATTCGAACCAACATCAACGTTTACATATTCATTCACTAATTTGAGATCATTCAAACATAAACTAAGAGCATTTCAAGCTATATATCCAATATTCAACAATTTCATCAATTTTCATATTCCATCCAAAATTCTCATATGAAACAAAAAGCATCCCAACACATTTTCTACTTACTACTTCATCACTAACAACCATAATCCACCCTTTAACAACTTCATTATCTTAAATACCGTAAAATCACATTAATGTAACATAATTCTCCACATTCCATTTTCATGCAAACTTAACCCATATACCCTTCATTTACATTAATGCACAACAACACAACTAACATACTAAACAAAATAAATCCATTCCTATTCCATTACCTTACATCACACGACCCCATGGCATTTATCAACTTCAAACGATTTTCATTCAACTTTCACTTCTAAAACCAAGTCCACAATAACCATACTAGAATACAACATAAAATCCAACCTACTTCATTTATACTCTAGCTCATACACACGGCCACGCACACACACAAATACCATGCAAACTTCCATAATTTCATGCTTTCTATCCATTTCCACATACTACAACACAATTGAATCCTTCATAACACATGAGAAAGGATTGAATCTTACCTTTTTCCTTCAACTTCTTTACTAGTCCCAAATGCGAAAACGACGAAACGAACGATTTATCTTCCGAACCAACTATACCACGTTGTGGAGGACCCTTGAATTAGTAGGAATACAACAAGAAAATAATTTTTGGGAACAAAATTTAGAGGACAAAAGTTGATGACCATGGCCGAATGGCCATGGTTAGTATTCTCCTTCTTTCTTTCTTCTTCTTTCTCAATTATTCTTGAATCATCTAAAGGCAAAGATAAGGCATGTGATATATTGTAATTTTCCCATGTGGGGCCCACCTTGGCCGGCCCCTTTTTGCTTTTTCTAATTTCTTTTTCTTTTTTTTTTTTTCCACACTTTTGGAATTTTCATGAAACTAATTTTTTTGAGGTTCCAATTTTGCCTTGCCTTTTCCGATATTTCACATTCAATATTTCCTTAGACATCACATGCACCTTAAGTAAGATCCATCTAAAGCCTTATTTCTTACCATTCCGAATTATCTCCGATTTTTTCCGAATACGCACAAATGCGGATTACCCTTAACACTTCATACCCTCGAAAGACGAATATACAACTTATGCTCTAAGGCAAAATCAACAAAATCGAAAATTGAAAGTCTTGTCTTTAACTCGTCGCAAACAACTTAAAATATTCCACATACAAAGTACGGGTGTGTAACAAACTTCGTGGGGACGGGGGCACTCTCTCATGAAACCGACCACCGGAATGATAATGATAACCTCTGCCATAGTGTCCCCCATTCCTAGAAAAGGGACCACTGAAACCACCAACTCTGCGAATCCTTTTGTCATCACCCGTATCATGTACCAGTTATCTCACTAACTCGACCTCCTTGGCGTGATCCACCACGGCCTGAAACAAAACCCAAGAAGCTACCACCTACGACGTCGCCAATCGAAGCGAAAGGGTCAATCCCTTCACAAACCGCCTCACTCGCTATGCCTCAGTGGGGAGTAACAACACAGCATAATGGGCCAAAGAATGAAACTAAAACACATACTCCGCAATAGATAACCGTCTCTGATCCAAGTCGGTGAACTCATCCCTCTTCCTATCACTCAAGATACGGGGAACATACTTTTTCAGAAATACCAGATGGAACCGAGTCCAAGTCAAAGGAGGCAGCTCAGCTGGTCGGCACTCAATGTAAGACCTCCACCACTTCTTAGCATCCCAAATCAGCTGAAAAAGAAACATAATCAACCCCGTCCGACTCCACTACACCCAACTTGTGAAGCCTCTCATGACAACTGATGATGAACTCCTACGCATCCTCCTCAGGAGCACCATAGAACTGGGGAATGCTCATCCTGGTGAACTAATCAAACATTTTCTTCTCATCACAGGTCATAACTGGCCCAGGGACTGTGCGAGGAGCAAAATTTGGTGCTGGGATCTCATCAATGTGGTGAGCCACATTGGCAGCAGGCTGATACGCTCAAATTACACCTATTAATGGTATAATGCGGACGTTGTCAAATATAGAACCCAACGAGGTTGGGGTCAAATCCCACAGAGAATATGGTGTGAAAATTTTACTAAATAAGTATTATACTAATCTTGCGGTCCTAGTGTATTCCAGAAAAGAGTTTTATAATTGATTTGGTTTGTGGACTAATTTAAAGTGACTGGAAATTTAAAATTGTAAATATATGGGTAAAGAGAACAAAGGTTGTGTTCCCGCTAGATAAAGTGTATGATCATGGGTATCGATCTTGATATACTTCTAATGGACTGTTTGTATATATGCACTTAACCTCCATATGAATCTAAACTATTTCCCAATAAGAAAAGATTATTTCTTTCTATGCTTTTTCTAAAGATAAGAAAGTAAGCATGAAGAACGGTTAATTATGCCAAGTAAATTCCTCTTATTCCTAAGTGAATTTATTAAACAAGGTTTAAAGCCCTGAGTTCTTATTATTTGTTCTTACCTAACCCTAGCTATTTTCCCAAATAAACTAAAGTTTATGACGTGAGCTAATGTTTGCAACCACTAACTATATGACGAATATGAAGAACAAATAAACCCTAACAATCCATTATGCGTATATCTTTCACGATCCCCAATCACAAAACACCGATCGCTGGGTTCACAACCTTAGTAAAGGTGTTTAGCTACTCATGGCAACAAGAAAATAATAAAAGATTAAAGATTGCATAATTGAATTATTGTATTCAACTTACGAATAAAACTTAAAAGTAATGAATGTATTTGTCTGAAAGTCTTCAAAAGCAAGAATAACTCAAAAGTAATTACTATAAGTCTAAAACTGCAGATGTTTGAAAAATAAAACCTAAACAGTTATTTATACAAGATAAAACTCGGAATAATCAATCCCAGTCATGTTCCATCTCAGCTAGCGCTTCGACGGGTCGTCTTTGATCTTCGACGATCGTCGACATGCTCGACGACCAACTCGACGATCTGAGTACACTTTTATCACCCTGCAGGAATTCCACCGTCGAAGCACTTTGACGGACCGTCGATCATGTCGACGGTGCAAGTCGACGATCTGAGTATGCTCTAATGTTGTTACTTCATAGGAAATTTTTAACGAGGCGATTTGACGGGCCATCGAGTATGTTGACGGTCCGTCCTTATGCTTATCAGAACAGATTGCCTATTATTCTAACTTCAAAATACCTGCACAACATACAAAACACATCAAACTACCACAAACTTGCTCGAAAACAAGTAAAATTTAGAGTTAAAAAGCATTAGATATGCCAAAATTCCCGGCACATCAACACCCCCAACTTAAAGTCTTTGCTTGTCCTCAAGCAAGTCAACTAACAGACTCCATCTATAAATGTCTCGATATCACAAAGCCAAGATGTCTACTGTGGTTGTGGCAATTAACTTCCGGCACATCAAGTGTATCACAATAACTCTCCCCCCAATAAAAATAAAACCAAACAAGGACTCGTTGCAACTAATCATGAGGCTTCAATTTATGACATCTAGTTATCACGTTTAAACCATAGTACACAAGAATCAAGACTCACGGGAAACCAGTCACTTAACAAATTCTAATGCCCTCACAAAGACCAAAGAATATCCCAACATATATTTACACACAGAATGGGACAGAAGACAAAGGAGAGGAGAAACACTCACACTCACAAAGAAATTCTCTAGCTATGCATGCAAATACCATAAGCTTGCCCTTATTTTCAGCGCCCTCAACTTTGGACAGTTTGGCTGTGATCACACTAGGACTTTTTCAAGGTTGTAATGTAGGCTTGGGGACAGGTAGGATAGATATTTGGGCAACAGTGACTCACCCTCCTTGAACACTACATCTTATTCTTCTCATTTACCCTTTTCGCCTTTTGTTTTCTTCCCTTCTTTCTTTTTGTTGCCTCGGTGTAGTTTTATTGTGATTCTACTTCTCTACACATTTTTCTCTTTTTTTTTTCTTCGGTTGCTGATTTTTTTTCTTTTACACTTGCCACACCACTGTCTTTTAACTAGGCACTTTTCTTCACCCCACTTTAGGCTTATGCCTCATATTCCCCTTTGTCCACCTATCACCCCCAACTTAGGATTTTAGCCTCAATCTTATTATTTTAGTGCCAAGGAGGGAACAGGTACAAAAAGAGATGGATATTAAGAACGGGTATCGGCTTGTTATGACTAATCAAAGACAGGTTTTCAGGCTCATAATGGCTAACAAGGGATATTAATCTATGGGTATGCTTATATTCAGGCTAAACAGGGGTTTCCTAACACAAACAAAGCCTAAGATCATTTGAGAACTTCACTTATCTTCAGAATGCAGGCACGACTAACCAGGCAAGTTCTAGATCACATACAAAACTAGAGAATATATCTACAAAACCTCACAACACATGGCATCAGAATTGTCAACACACTAGTCTCCCCGCTAAAATTTCGCACACAAGGTAACCCAATAATCTAAATGTCAGACAAGGAAGCATGCATGTCAATTAAACAACTAAGTCCATTATTTTTCAAAAATTTCGGAGGGGAGTACTTTTTCTCAAAATCAAATTATGACAGCCCTAAGTTAATCAAACCACCACCACATAAGTCAACAATACTTTACTTTATCTAAACACGACCTAAACATTCCAGGTTCAATAAGAAATAAACCCCTCAGGAAAAGAACCATGGCAAAGAAAAGCCGAGAGAGTCCTAAACACATATATGATACATCAAATACTCCCACCCCCAACTGAAAAAGTCTGCAATGTCCCCAATGTAGAAAAAGTAATACCAGGAGTAGGAATACCTGTGGTGCCCTAGGCGCGCTGCTCATCTCGGGACTCATCGGTCTGTGAGGCATCAGGTGGTGCAACCGCACCAACAGCAGTCTCTGTCGTAGCATCAGAAGCAGCATTAGTAGTAGTGCCCGTAGGCACTGGCATTGGAATCAGAAGGGGTGGTGGCAATGTCTCACCACTGGGAGCACTGCCCGAGGTGGCTCCTCTAGTCCCAAACTAGACGTTCTCCACGAGCAATTTCTGAATAGCCTCTGCCACCTGCTGCTCCTCTGTACTCGAACCCCTAGGGCGAGTGCTCTCTCGCACCTCCTCCTCATCACGGGCCACTCTCTTCCTCTTTCCCTGACCACCTACTGCAGTAGGCGCAACTAACTGCACCACTGGGAGGTCCTCCTCAATATCCTCCGAAACAGATGGTGGTCTACTACTAGGATCAGATCACAGGCCTTCAACAGTGCAACATCTGCCTTAAGCTGCTCTAACTCTGCCCTCAAAGCATCTGTGGAAGTGGTCGGGCGAGCCATCTCCAATACAGTCAATCTCAACTCAAATCCATCCAGTCGAGCGGACAGTGTAGTCCTCATAGGGTCTAATGCCTCCCCACTCTCGTCGTCACATAATCATCCAGCTGGTTTACTATAATCTTTGACTACTGGCCCGCTGTAGCCACCTGCTTTGCAAATTTCCTAAATTTTTCCATTAAGAAGGCATATGGATCAACTCTAGCAGTACCCTGGGGATGTGCGGCTGGACCCGCTTGCTGTGGGACTAAACTCTGAGGCGGTGGAGCCAAAGTCTGTGGGCCAGGAATAGCAGTCTGAGTCTCAACGGAACCATCGCCAACATCAGTAGCTGGAATCTCAGACTCTGCAGCCTGGATAGTCTCAATAATAGAGGCAGCAGTGTCGGGTAACTCCAGTGTAGAGTCACCTGCGCCCCCAGGACGAATCAGCTCTTGTGGTAGGGGCACCCCTCCAAGTGCCACTGGGAACCCATCCGCTTCCCCATAGCTTTCCTCAACGGCCTCATTCTTGCTCTTTTCTATCGAATAAATCGACGAAGCTGTAATCCGGTGGTCGATATCATCTATAAATCGCACCTGTGACCTCCAAAAAAGCTCGCAATCGTGCATGAAAGTATCGGGGAGCGTTGGGGTGGGAAGCCCTCGGCGTATCTCCATACTAGGCCAATGTCCCGAAAATAATCGGGTATCTAGACATCAATGCGGCTACAACAACCTGCCTATCAACCGTAAAAGCATTATCCGCCTGAGTGGGGAGAAGTCGCAACTGCACCACGCTCCACCAAAACTTACCCTCTAGAGTCAATCACTTCTTCTTTATCTGATTCTTTAAATTAGTACACTCGACTCTCTTGGTCGGGCGACCCACCACTATAGATACCCAGTCCCTGACGGACTATTTCTTGCACCTCCGCAACTTATCTTCAAGCTCAATCGTCTACCTCGGGGCGGCGTAGTTATCATCGAAATATACTCTGTTGATAGCCTGGGCAGATATATCAACACTCACCCCTCTAATCTTAACCTCACTCCGCGGTGGTAGCTCCTTCAACTTCTGGCACCTCTTTCTGACTTTCTTGATCAATGTCCCATATGCGGCATATATCTCACGAACCAAAACAGGGCAATAGTCCCCAGGCGACTCCTATATGAACTCTAACTGATAGTGACGAATAAGCTCTCTGGCTCTGGGTAAGATCTCGAGCCCCTCAAAACTGATCCGCCGCTCTTCATTTATGGTTCGTTTCTCATGTTGGGTGTCGTCAGCTTTTAACTCAATGTCGTACTCATACAGCTCTCTGGCACCCTCAACAGTAAAGCGATCCAAGCGATCATCAACCCTCTTCCTTCTAAGTTCCCGAGCGCCTCCGAAATCGTATCACTATCAGCCTCATCATCACTAGGCTGTGAGCTCTGACGGGTCTGGGATCTAGAATGTGCCTGAGAGGACTGTGCTCGTGCGGTAGGTGAGGCATCTCCAGATGCAGCCTCTGATCCCTCCTCCTCGGATCCATCACCGGACCCAGATGTAGATGATTCCTCCTCGTCAGACTGGGAGGAACTGGGAGGTGTAGGAGTCGGTACCATGACCTGCTTGTTCCACGGGGGAGGAGCAGCCCCAATTTTCTTCACGGGCATAACCTCGGGCTCATCATCCGACCCCCATCTCTAAGTGTGGGTTGGCTACCGGGAATCCTTCGACCCGTTGGTCTTTGTGTTTGCTTCGACCCACCCCCTCGGGTGGTTGTCAACTTGGGTGACGCCATACCTGTAACCAACAAAAATCACAATCTAGTCAATCCGTACAAGCGAAATCTAAACATGTAGTTTCAAAAATAAATTTTTGCTTCAGTTCTCTGATGTCTCAGTCTGCAGACCGTCGATGTGCTTTGACGAGCCGTCGAACCTGTCGACGGACCGTCAAACAGCTCGACGGGACCGTCTTTGTACAAAGACGGTTCGTCGACCTGTCGACGGTACCGTCGACATGTTTACGGCCCTACAGCAGCAACCAACAGTTACAGACATCAAACATTTGTTTCGGCTTTGCGTTTTCCACTTCAATCAATCAGAGAACCAAGTTTTCATTATTAGGCACATTTGCGGTTTTGGGGTTTCGGGTTACTCAGACTTCACCTTAATTTTTGACTTTAGGCAATTATCCAGGTTTTGTTTGGTGGATATAACGATATCAAACCAAGTCTTTTAATCGAAATACCCTCCGACCCGTTGGAATTATTCAGACTTCGCTCGGTCAGCATCAAGTTTCAACAGAGAATTGGATTTTCCTTTTCGGACCATTGGTGGGCATAATGAACCAAAAAGTTGATCAAAATGCCCGCCGACTCAATGGGAGCACGATATTCTCGTCCCCACGAGTCCATCTAACAGCAAACATACCAAATTCCCTTCCCCCATCCACAATTTCACAATTTTGCCAATTCAAACATAGATTTCATTCAACAAATACACACCCTAAGTCATGATCTCCACCCTTAGTATTCACATAACCTATATTACCCATATATCCTAGTTAAAAGCACACCCAACTTGTTTCAATACCATCAATTATAGCCTAGGTTCCAAAATCCAATTCTTCAATTAATTCAGGAACCCTAGGCATCTCTTTTAGCAATTTTCGAACAACAACCAACAAAAAAACCAAGTAAAGGCCGAAATTCATGTACACACCTAACAGAGAAAGAGACTTTGAAGAAAACTTGACCCAAAAATTAAAGAAAACTCAAAGAAGGCAGAGCAACTAGGGCTGTCTTCGAAAAATGAATGGGTATTGTTAATTTAGGGCTTTTCAGTGTAATGGGTGCTCATTTAATGGAGGAATTTATGGGAGTTATGGAGTGAATATGGAGGGAGTTATGAATTTGAAGTTGGGGAAAAACTGCTCTGCCCGTTTATATTTGCTTCGTTTCTTATTTTTTTAAAACACGACTGTTGCCTTTATATTTTTTTCGAAGTGTTTGGACAAGTCGTCGACATGTCGACGACTCGTCAATGCGTTTTTACCACCAAAGAAATTGTTATATCCCGTATTTTTAAACATTAGGATATTCTAAAGCTAATCGCGACAAGTTAAGGACAAGACTATTTTGGGGTACGAGGTAGAGACTTTTAACTTCCGATTTTATTTCAATGCATAAGTTGCTTATAAATTTTATTTGGTATAGAAATATTATTGGAGATTAGAGATTAATTAACCATTATTAGATTATTAAGTGGGATTAACAACTTAATTACTTCATTAATAGGCCATTAGTGGCCGTGTGGGCCCCACACATGGCTTGGCCAAATTTGATTGGCTCAAGCCATGAGTGGGACATGTGTCCACATTTTAGAAAGCATATTTAAGGAAAGTTGATGACAAGGAAACCATTTTATCATCTTCAACAAACATAGAAACCTAGAGAGGGAGAGAGAACCCTCGCCATGTATCGGCCGAGAATGATCTTGCAAAACTTTGATCAAAAAATATTTTCTTCAAGCATTTCAACTCATTAGAAGGTGTATAACAATGTGGAGTAGTCATTGGAGTGGCAAGAACAAGTATTAATTCAAGGCACAAATTCTAGCCAAGTTGAGAAGTCAAGTGTTAAAGGTAAAGTTTAATTTTCTTTTGCATGAATTAGGAGTGGTTTGGTGCGTGTTGTAGTGTGTAGAAATGAATGAAAATCATGGAATTATGTATGTTGGTGTTGAGACCGTGTAGGGGCTGTTTGTGTAGGGAAATGGTGAATTTATTTACTTGATATTTTGGTTGTTGTTGTTATGGATTTTATGGCGAGAATGAAGGTTTAATGGTTCAAGTAGGAGTTGTAATTGTTGTGGGCTGTTGTAGAAGCTAATATGATGTTAATATAGTTTCTTACATTTATGTGAATGATGTTGTTAACATGTGGTTGTTGGTATAGTTCATGAATTTGGAAGAGGAGAATGTGTTGTTATTATTCTTGTTGAACTTGGAAGGTTATATGTTGTATTGCGTGTTAGTTGGGCTGTTTTGGAGTGTTGTACGAGCTGTCCGGAGTGTCCTCGAGTCTTGTTTGAATAGTCTCGAGTTGATACTTGAATATATGATTAGTGGTGCGACTTGGTTATCTGTGGTTGGTTTGAATATAAAGGAAACGTCGTCTAATTGTCTAGAAAGGAGTTATTAACATTAGAATGCGTTTTGAATCTCTTCGTAGTTTAATCGTAGTTCTTGACGTCTTAATATAGGTTGAGATACTATTGGGCAGCGTATACGTGTTGTGTTGCGAGTAAACGCTAAAGGTATGTAAAGCCTATTCTTTCTTTCTTTTGGCATGTCCTAGATGTAAGTATGATCGATATGAGCTTTGAGGTAATTCTATTCATAAGTTCCGAACATGTTTTATGATTCTTATTCACTTCTTGATACTAGAACTCTTGGAATAGTCGAGCTACTGCCCTCGAGTCTTCTATATGATTGGATAGTAAATGAGGTATAAAAGATCCTATTCCTGAAAGATTCTATAATGACATTCAAGAAATATGTAATATGACTATCGTTTGATACTTGAGCGTTGATTTGTCTACTTATCTATAGAGTCTTAAAAGATGATTTATATGCATATGGTTTCTCACTACTCTGCTCGTGCATGTCATTATTACTTCTTTCCGAGTCCGGGCCAGGACACGTATTCGTGCATAACTCCACTGCATTATTCACCGAGTCCCTCACTAGAGGGCTGGGACACGTTATATGTATATGTATATGATGATATGATGACATGATGATATGATGATACGGGGATGGCGGCCAGGATGGCATATGATGATTCTATTCACCGAGTCCCTCATTAGAGGGCCGGGACACGTTATATATGCATATGTACAGGATGATTATCTAATTATGTTACTAAGTCCCATAACGAATTGGGTATGATATTGACATGCATGATTTATGTTTCAAAGGCAAGCCTTGTATTTTTCTGATTATTGTACTAGTTTTCTATACTCCTTATTTCAGTATGATCCTGTTTACTGTATTTCATGCTTTACATACTCGGTACATATTCCGTGCGACCCCCTTTCTTCGGGGGCTGCGTTTCATGCCCGCAGGTACAGACGCTCGTTTTGGTGATCCGCCAGCTTAGGATATCTATTCAGCTATCTTGAAGTGCTCCCTTGTTCCGGAGCCTAGCTTTTTGGTACAGCTCCTTTTGATGTATATATGTGTCTGTCCAGGGGTACGGCGGGGCCCTGTCCCGTCATATGATATGGTTGTTACTCTTAGAGGTCTGTAGACACATGTGTGGGCCTGTATATAGTTGTTGCTTAGTTGTGTACATATGACTTATGTTTTGGGATACTGTATGTAGTGGCAGCCTTGTCGGCTTGCGTATGTATATATGTTTTGGGATACTGTATGTAGTGGCAGCCTTGTCGGCTTGCGTATGTATGTAGTTGAGGCGTTCCCACATGTTATGATAGCCTTGCCGGCTTATGTGTGATATTATCTATCGAAAATTGTAACTCCTCAGGAGACAGGTCGCTATGATGTGTCTATATATGCGACAGTTTTGAGACGACGTCTTGACTTTTTATATATATAAATTCTTTATAATGCTAGTTGTGGGCTGATTATAGTTAACAGGCGTATACGAGTGCCCAGCTCGGGCACTAGTCACGGCCTACGGGGTTGGGTCGTGACAAAAGTGGTATCAGAGCGGTTCATCCTCGGAGTGTCTACAGACCGTGTCTAGTAGAGTCTTGTTTATCGGTGTGTTGTGCACCACATCTATAAACAGGAAGTTACAGGACATTTAGGATGTTATCTTTCCTTCTGTCTTAGATCGTGCGATAGAGCTAGAGTCTAGGAAATATCGCTTCTGACCCATTTTCCTGTAGGTAGGTGCAGACGGGCGAGAGATGAAGAGATCAGCTTCAGATAGTGGGGGTGCTAAGAAGGCCCACAGAGTAGATTAAGGACCCCGGGCTCCGGGGCCAGAAGCGGGGAGGAGCCTCGGTTATTCCATGGGCGGTCCCTCGGAGGACCCGGCGATGATTCCTCGAGTTTTTGACGCCCGAGGAGGAGGACCCCCCGAGGGACGGTTATGACACGGATCCGTCGAGTATTCGTCGGGACACCGGAGGAGAAGATCCCGAGGCCGTGCGGTTGTTGCTCCTATGGCAGAGCACTACGTTAGACCAGCTACCCCGGTAAGTGTTACGGATTACTCCAGCCCCCTATCCTGGCCGTCGGTAAACCAGGAGTTTCCCGGTTATCTACATTCCCCGAACTCAGATGAGCGAGATGATGGAGGCCAGACGAGCGGATGCTGGGTAGACGATGACGAGGAGCACACTTCATCTTATAGATCACCAGATCAGAGTAGAGACCGATCGACTACAGGTTTATGAGACTTTATTGCAATTTCCTAGGTATGTGCATTTGCTATAGGCTATTACCTAATAGCGGCGAACGGAACTCAAAGGGGCCGACAACCAAGTATTTATAAGTAACGGCGACTAAGGTGTTTTCGTCACCATGGGGAATTTTGAAATCTAGGATGGAAAGTAGTCATACATACAGGTGAAAGTTGTATAATGAGGATTGTTATGAAAATGAGTAAAGCCTAGGGAGGAAGTGATTAAAAGATATGACAGGATCTATGTGCTTAGAGTATAAAGGCAAGTGTGAAACAGAAAAGCGAGTTGTAGAACGAGCAAGAAAGACTTATCAAGTTCTGTAGGGAAAGTTTAGAATGAAGGTTATATGATAACAGAAATGGTAGCGAGCACCAGAAAAGAAGGAGTTAATTGAAAGGAGGAAATAAGAAGAAAACGAGATAACAATGTAGTAATAGATCATGACATGTGCAGCTGAGGACACGAGTACTATAAGTGACGGTACTGCGAAAGACCAAGTTATAGAAAGATAAGTAACGAGGTAGAACGAATGCTAGGGAATGACTGGTATGATACGAATAAACATGGGTGAACAGAATACGTTTCGAAAATGAGAAAAGGATTATGCGGAAGTAATGTGTTCCGAATGATACAAAAGTAGCATAAGATTCCTTGTGTGCAGGATAAAAGATAGACATAAATGAGAGAAATGATAAGGTAATTCTAATGGAAGCACTCGAGATAGACGTAATTAATTGAGTACTAGTATGGAACGAAAGGGGAATATATGGTTATGAACTTAAAGGTGTAGTACGACGACATGGTGATAAGATAAGGCCATTATTAAGACGAACTTAATATGATTTTGAGTAAGTTAGAAGTCAGTACTGAGCACACACCAAGGGTAAAAAGGGCATAAGGCATAAAGGAGTACTGCGTGTACACGACTTCGCCTCGAAAATAGTGGAATCCTTAAGGGACAACGACGGTAGGCTTGAAGAACAAATGGTGTATCATAAATTCATCAAAGGAAACAGATGATATAGGTTGGAATGAAGATAACATTTCAAGAGAATTTTGGACACTCATCGTCAGAATAAAAGTGTTGCCTAATTGAGATTGGAAATAGGGACATGGGACAAAGTATAATCGGATAATGGTATAAGTACACCCTTAAGGGGGGAAGCAGGTAAAGAGGAATGCAAGTATAAGATAGAAATAATTGACACTGCAATATATTTGATATGGATGCTTGAGCTTCAAGTGAGATCCCTTTTGAAGCAGTTAGTAAGATGCGAAAGCCGTGATAAATAAATGGAAGTCAGGATAGTAATTGAGACAGTGCTGAGCATTATTTGTAGAAATCTTGAATGATGTGACATTATAAAGTGGGTGCGTATGAAAAAGAAAAAGTACAACAAGAGAGTGGTAACGAGTAACTTAAGAGACATTGTAAAGGATAGAGATGCTATGCCGGGTTAGAGGCTAAGATGTTGGCAATAGAGTTGTTCGCTAATGATATTGCGACTTATAAGTAACAAAGGAGAAGGAGTAGAAAATATCCTATGGTAGGAAATGAGGAAATCAAAGAGTGATTAAAGGAAGGGAAAGAAGTATGACAAGATAGGACGAGCGAGTTTTAGTATGAATGAGATATGTAAAGCAGAATGAACCAGGAAATGGAAAGACTATGTCTAAGATTGAATATACCTTATACAAATTGTACAAAAATAGTTATACAACCTACGAATATTTGTATGTTAAACGTAAGACCAAGTGAGAGAGTACTTGATGAGGGAAGTAAGGACTCAATAATGACAATGCAGTTATGATATTTGGGTACATTACAGAAAGATGTAAAGGTGGTTTAAGCCAAATTATCGAGATAAATTAATGCGAGGGCAAATAGGACATGGCCATGGTTGAACCAAAGATCTATTCCGATACCGGTTGTAAGATAAAAGAGGCGAAGACAAGGTAAAACATAAGGATTAGTGAAGCCACGCTAAGGTATTTCTTGGGCTAATTTGAGCACCTTCGCATATTCTTGTAAAGATTGCAACATAATGTGTGACAGGAAAGTTGAGAGCAAAATCTGAGCAAAGGGACAATAGAAGAGTTTGAATTAAAGATAAAAAAAAAAAATGACACGAGATAATGTGCCTAGAGTGTTGCAAGTTGGGTTAAGGGAATTATAGAATGGTTTAAGTGAGACGAGCAGAACCAGCTGGTTACTGATGACAGTGAACTTATATGTCAAATCAAAAATGTGTCAGAATTATACCAGCTGATGATAGTTAAAGCACAGAGCGGCTATGTAAAGCTATTATATGAGGGAACTTCATCGCTACTTGATAACTAACTCTAAGGATAGAGATTAAGAGCTAAAAAGCAGAGTGACAGTTAGAGTCATTTAAAGAAGTCAAGAAGTAATTTATGAGGCTAAAGATTCCAGAATATGGACCTCATTACAGGCTTACTTTGCACTCCACGGAAGTATAACTCTATAGGGATTATCATGGATAGGCTGACAAAATCAGCCCATTTTCTCCCAGTCAGGACTACTTATTCAGCTGAGGACTATGCAAAGTTATATATCAAGGAGATAGTAAGACTTCACGGAATTCCCACATCTATTATATCGTAGTGCTCGGTTCTGACGGCTAACCACGGAGATCATTCCGGAAAGATTGGGGACGCGAGGTGAGTCTTGGCACGAGGGCGATGGACGGAGCCGGCGTGCTATTCGGTCGCTAGAAGATATGTTGCGGAACTGTGTTATTGATTTCGAAGCATTTGGGATGATCATCGCCACACTTTGAGTTTGCTTATAATAATAGCTACCATTCTAGCATCCAGATGGCACCGTATGAGGCTCTGTATGGCAGAAAGTGCAGGTCACCTATTGGTTGGTTTGATGTTGGCGAAACAAAGTTAATTGGCCCAGATATGATTCAGCAAGCAGTTGATAAAGTAAAGCTTATTCAGGAAAGGTTATTGGCAGCCCAGAGTCGACAGAAGTCATATGCAGATAATCGGCGTCGACACTTAGAGTTCCAGATTAGCGATTGGGTATTTTTGAAGATGTCACCCATGAAGGGTGTAATGAGATTCGGTAAGAAGGGGAAGCTTAGCCCGAGGTATATTGGGCCTTATCAGATTGTCAGTAAAGGTAGGCAAGGTTGCCTATGAATTAGACCTACCGTCGATGCGGAAGCGATACACCCAGTGTTTTATGTGTCTATGCTTCGCAAATGCATTGGTGACCCTTTTAGGGTATTCCCTGTGGATGATGTCCAGGTAACAGAGGAGCTATCGTACGAGGAGAACCCTGTAGCTATACTGGATCGTCAGGTGAGAAGGTTGCGTACTAAAGACGTGGCTTCCGTTAAAGTATTGTGGTGAAACAATAACAGGGAGAAGATGACTTGGGAAGCTGAAGAGGAGATGAAGAAGAAATATCCTCACTTGTTTCCTATGCCTACAGGTAACCTAAACTCTTAAATTGGTTATGTTGGTTGATAAATGAACTGTATGCGATAGTTACAAAAGAGACTCCCCCGAAGTGCTTATAAGACCCTGTAAGACTAGTATAACATTCGAGGACGAATGTTTTAAAGGGGGGAAGGATGTTATATCCCGTATTTTTAAACATTAGGATATTCTAAAGCTAATCGCGACAAGTTAAGTGTTATATCCCGTAATTTATACATTGGGACAATTTTGGGACAAGTCGTACATAAGTATTATGGGCATGGAATATTAAGGGCAAGCTTGGAATTTAGAAATTTTCATTATGCATGACTTCTTGGAAAAGTCAAGTGGCTGTGGGACCCACCCATGGATGTCCAATTGCTTCAAGCCATGGAAGGGGTGTATGTGTCCATCTTATATTTGTAGGGGTTAAATATATACATAGACAAAGATGACTATGCAAGGCAACAATTCATCTTTTATGGCTTAAAGAAAAATCTAGAAAATTAGAGGAAAAAAAAAAAAAAAAGGTCGGCCAAGGGGCATGTGGCCACCTTGGTATGGATTATGTATCATTATATATAGAGAGAGGGATGACCAAACAAGATATATTCATTATTTTGCAAAGTATAGACAATTTAAGAGAAAGAAAAAATAGAGGAGACAATTCGGCTAAGAGGGCTAGCCGAATATGGTCCCTCAAAGTGGATCAAGAAAAATTCTTTTCTCCTTGTCTCTCTACTAATTGGAAGGCCCTCGTTAACGTGGAGTAGTTGTTGGAACAAGAAAATCGTCCGTTGTTACCTTGAACACTTCTAGCCGTGGAGAAGTTGATTGGAAGAGGTAAGACTTAATCCTTATTTTCATATGTTGGGCTTGGTTTGTGCATGTTGTGGAGTGTGGAAACGAATAAAATTCATGAAATTATGGTGTTGTTGTTGTGGCCGTGTATGTTGTCTTGGCCGTGTGCATGCCATGTGTGTAAGAATGAGGAATTCATTTCACTTAGT
>NC_081344.1:20000190-20008855 GCF_029784015.1 Lycium ferocissimum
ATCCCAAAACCTAGTCTAAGTCGTACAAGATCACTAGAATATCCAAATACAAGTCAGGTAGGATGAAAAAAATTGTCTGCAGAGTCAACTAAAAATAAAAAAGGAAGAGGTGTCCAGGGCCATAACTCAGCCATGTAGCTCACCCTAAATGTCTCTAATGTTGAGCCTCAGGATCAGCCGCATGGTCTCAGACTAGAACAGGGGTCTGTATCTGCACCAAAAAAGTGTAGCAAGTGTAGGTGAGTATAAACCACTAGCACGCTGTAGGTATCGTAGGCTGACAATGAAGGAAAAATGCATAAAGAATATAAAGGTTGAAAACAACACATAATAGATCAATAATTTCATCATTACTCAGTCTTGCTTCCTTAGTCATAATTCATTAAGTCTATCAAGGATACAGGTGATCACATAAGAAATGCAACGGATCAGATTAATGAATGTATGGATGTAATGCACTGGCCAAAAGCTCATACCTGGTATACACATGCTATAGGTCATGCCTTATAGTCATGACTCAAGGGAGATTTGCGAGGTCTATATACCTCTCAACTCCATCCGGTATTTAACCTCGGACTGGGTGAGAATTATATCTTATCATACAATACCTGATCAAGTCACTCTCATCATAATACTCTAAACCATTTACCTTCGGGCTTAAAGAACAACTTTCTTACTTCTTTTCTGGCCTCGTCAGACCATCTCATATCTCATTCACAATCTCTTTCCAGTAAATATGTATATAAATGCATGGATAATGACAACGTGCGTGGTACATATAACAACAAGAAAATGAAGTATGAGATGAGAGAATGCACCACAGTTTCATAATATATACTCAATATCATGAATGAATCCACTATTATAACTTACACGACAACAAGGAGTGACGAATGCAAATGAATCGATGTGTACACGTATCAACCAAACATGGCTATCATAGCCCAAATAAGGAACATCCATACCAACCTAGTGGATTTATCACCACAACAAATGCCTGCAAGCGTAGGATGCTTTCCCCATCACAATATCCTAATATGAATCAATTTCCCGAACAAGTACACCGGTACCCCCCAAGGTGTTCATCACAACCACCAAGGTGGGACCCTCTTTCACGCCCAATACCCCTTCAACATTTATCAACTATATATGTCCTCCAGTTGGAGTCTTAAAGAAAAAACTGTAACCTACCTTGATATCAAGCAGGAGGCACGAACCCTCAATCCTGAGCCTTCCTCTTCCAGAATTCCTCTGGACGAGTAAATTCCACCAAGATATTAATTCTACATTAATACACTATTCTTAGGATACCCATAAAGTCATAACAAGGATTCGGGTCCAAAAGTCAATCCAAAAGCCTGTCCCAAATCCCGAAGTCAAAACGGTAATTTATCATGAATTAGAGTTCAAAAAGGTCAAAATAATGTTCTACGAGGTCAAACGAATCCAACAACACCCATATTGCTATACTTGAGTCCGGAACCCAAAAATGAACCCAAAATAACCAAACCTGAGCCTCAAGGGCAAAACTACAAATTCAACTTAACTTCACCTTACCCATAGTCTAATTAGTCATAATCCTAAATCTAATAGATTTATAATCACAAATGATCCTTCAATTTTATTGATTTCCCTTAAACCCAAATTATGGAAAAACCCTTAATCTACAATCCTAAATCATGATTTTTCATATGAAACTCCTTAATATTCAATGATATAAAACTAAGAGGAGGATTAGAAACTTACCCACTAGAAGAATCTTGCAAAATCCCTCAAAATCTACTTAAATCGAGGTCTCAACTCCAATTATGTGAAAAAGAAGTCTAAACTCGAATTCGGAAATTAAATATTTCTGTCCAGCGGTTTCGTTTTTGGGGTCAAATCCTCACATCTGCGAGCCCGCTTCGGAGGCCCAATCCTCGTAGATTTGAGGTCCACTTAAATCACGAAGAGCCGCATCAGCTGCCCTAAAGCGCAGAAGCGCTCCCGCTCCTGTGGACTTCCCATCGCAGGAGCGGGTTGAGTCCCTCAGCCAAAATACAGCACTTGTTGCCCACCTTGTGCAGGTGCGGCTCCGAAGGTGCGAGCCAAATCTCGCAGAAATGAGACACCAGAACCAGAAAATTCCAATTCAAGTACAAACTTCGATCCAAAACCCGAAACTTATCCGAGACCTTTTGGACATAAATCAAATATGTAGACTAGACTAAAACATGCAACGAGCCTGCTCGTGCACTCAAAATGTTAATCCAACATCATTTAGACATATTTTTCTAAATAATACTCTAAATTTCTCAAAAATCAAAACTTAGCAATCAAACTCCCAAAACCTTTATGAACCTTTGGAGACACGAACCAACTACCCTACTATATCAAAAATCAAGTCTCAGACCTAACAGTACTATTGAAATTTGATTCCGGACACATTTACTCAAAAGTCAACCATTGGTCAAAGATATCCCAAAATCACAATTTAAGAATTCAAAACTTAGGTTTCTCACTCCGATACTTATCTTACTGCCACGGTAACGGCGCTACTCATCCATGCCAGACAATACACCAAAGTAAAGCTAAATAAAGGGTTGTTTAGGGAGAAATAGATAAAATCACCAAAACGGCCTAACGGGTCGTTACATAAACATATCGGAGAATATAAATGGAAATTGTGGCTACTAAGCCTAATAGTTGATGAACTTATAATTGTTGGCTATTAAGTCCAGATGTTGAGTTATTCATTCTCTTATATATTCAATTGTGCATAAGGTTATGAAGGGATCGGGTTGCATGCCTGCAACAGGTTGCATTATAATGCAAGGTAAGTGACCTCTTACAGTCTGGAGCATGATTAGGTCTTGGGAGGCCTGGATCTAATGTGACCTAGGATGTTTGATGATTCCGGGGGTATATGGACTTAGATGTTTCGTGGGTTATATCTTTCACACAGTCCTAGAAGCTCTGTGTAAACAGAGCATACTGCATTATACTGTATTACGTTCCTTATTTGGTTATGTGATGAACTCATATCTAATTCTTTGACTACTTGACTATCTGCCTATCTGATTAAGTCATTTAAGTGGTTCTTTATTACTCTGTTTTAGTGATGATTTCGGTTATGAGAACAAGTATCGGGTAAGAATAATAAAAGAGGGATTTTTCTACTTTACTTTATCATTATTAATTTTTATTGTCTGTTTATGAGGCATACGGAGTACACATTCTTCCCGTACTTTGAAAACACTTGATGCACTTTTTGTAGTGTAAATTCAAGCCCTAGTACCACTGGATCGCGCAAGGCGGAGCTAGTTCATGTCGAGCCTACTTTGGAGGTTGTGGTTAGCTGCCTAGCTGTTCTACAGCACCCCTCCTCCCTCTATCATTTAGCATTCTGTCTTTTATGTTTTATTCAGATGATATATGCACAGTTTCAGACTTGTATTGTTCTATCATTCAAGAGGCTCTTGTACTCATAACACTAATCTTGGGTGGTTATGGATTATGTATCTTCCGCATTCTCTATTATATGACATAGCATTATGGATAATCAGTTCTTCTCTTTACTTCTTCCGCTTAGTTTACTTTATTGTATCGTAATTGTTTTGTCTGGCTTACTTATTGGCTGGTAAATAGGTGCCATCATGACTTATGATTTTTAGGTCTTGACATTATGGGATCTGAGCAAGTACTCATTTTCATTTGATGTAATGACCCGTTTGATCATTATAGTCTTTACGGCATTTTCACTCTTTACTGAGCATTGATTAGCTCAATTTTGACCCCGAGGGACCGATGGCATGCTTCTCGAGGTGTCTGGACTGGATTCAAGCAACTTTTGTGAAATATAGGCTAAAAGTGAAAAATGGTTGACCCAAAGTTAACTTTTGGGTAAACGAATATTTTTCAGAATTTCATTGATTTCGAGAGGTCCGAATGGTCGTTAAGAACTTGTGTGTGTATTTGGTCCGGTTCCCAATGCACTCAGATGCATTTTGGGACTTGGGTGCAAAAATTGGAATTAAGGTATCGGGGGTTGACTCGATCAACGAGATCTCCGTTGAAAATTTCGAGGCCGCGGGCGCGTTCGTAGCGTATTTTTATGTGTGTCTACGGGTATGGCATGTGAGCAGATGGCCTCAAAAATTAATCAAAAAATAGGATCAATTGGTGAAATTTGGGTAAGTTTTTGGTGTCTAGTGAAAGCTTTAGCGGCACTAGCACCGCGGCAGCGGCACCGCTGGAGCGGTCCAAGGCTTTTTGCCTTTAGCGGTCAATTGACCACTGAAGCGGAACTGCTGGGGCGGTCCCAGTGCCGCTAAAGCGGGTGACAGGCAGTTTGTAAAATTAATAAAGTGTTAAAAGCCTTTAGACCCTCATTATTTCCCATTTCAAAATTTGAGCTTTGGCGAACAGTTCTTGGAGATATTCTTGGAGGCAAATCTTACTCATTCCTTTACTCTTTCTTTAATCATAATCATCTTAGATTCTTCCCTTTCCTTTAATAAGCCCTTAGTGATGGAAGTTGGAAGAGGATTTTGATGAACATTGTCCCTAAGCTTATTAATGAGAAATTGATGGTGTTTATGTTAGATTTTGATGAATCTAAGCTTGTTAATCATATATCTTCCATTTCTAGTGTTGAATTTCGGAATCAAAGAGTTAGGGTTTATATCCAATTCGGGGGTTTTGCTTGAAATTAGAGATTAGGCTAATCCTTGGGTAAATCAGCAATTAGTAGTTGGGTTATGATCACCTAGTACTTAATTTGGCATTTTGCTTTCGAATTTCCCGCTTTGCCCTTATGGGCCCGTTTTCCCAATTTCTAGGGTTAGAATTACCCTAAATTAAATAGTAGAAATATTAGTAACATTCTTCATGATTTCTAATCTAAAATTTTATTATGCTTAGACTATTTTTGGCGCACCCACTGTTGGTACTTATGATTGTATATATTATTGGCATACCCACTGTTGGTACTTGTGATTCGATTATATTATTGGCATATCTACTGTTGGTACTTGTGATTAGGATATATTATTGGCGTACCCACTATTGTTACTTGTGATTCGGATATATTGTTGGAATACCCACTGTTGGTACTTATGATTCGGATATATTGTTGGAATACCCACTGTTGGTACTCGTGCTATTTGAGCATGATTATTGATGTTGATTCATGAATTACACGCACTCTCATTTTCATGATACACTGTTGGTATATTGATGATAATTGATAAAACATTTTTACTTGAGTGACGTGAGATGGCCGATGTCCGATGTTAATTCTGGAATTGTTGATTGAGTGAAATTGATACTTGATAAAACTCTTTTACTTGAGTAACATGAGATGGCCGATATCTGATGTTAGTTCTAGAATCGTTGATTGCATGGCCGATATCCGATGTTAGTTCCGGAATCGGTGATAGAGCATGGACTCCGCAAGTCCCCCAGAGTGGTGCCAATGAGACCCCCCCCCCTCCCCCATAGGCAAAGATTCAGGGGGTCCTGTCTGTCTGTTGGGCAAAGATCCGAGACGGGTAGCATTTAGACTTCGCGAGTCACACTGGGTTGTGCTACCGAGACGTCGATATTTTCGTCTGGAGTACATGTGTACACCGCATTTGCATGGCATTGCATTGCATTCATACACTATTGCATTGCATTATGGCTTGATTTTGTGATATTTGGTGATGTACTTGTGATGTTGGGTTTGGACTTGATAAATTCAGACTTGGCACATTTGGGATTAGATGCTTTCTTAAGCAATGACGTGTACTTGGATTTGCTTGTGTTTGGCTTATACTTGTTGGTTTATCTACTTATCTGCTTTATTATCTGGATTGTGTTAGCTATGCTTAGTCGGCCGATGATGCCGTCAAGATCGTTGTTTTGCATCGACTGGCACTTCTTGTCGCATTCTTTTATGAATGCGTATCAATAGTTGGATCCACTTCCGTGACGCGTGGCTGATGGTCGCTTCAGCTCTATTCTCGAGTTTCCAAGGTGAGCATGGTCTCCCGCTGTCTTGAAGACTTTTCTATCTTTATGTCCTATTCTATTCAGAGACATAGACACTTTATGTATTATTATTCCAGATTTGTAGTATTTCCCTTTAAATGCTCTTGTGTTATTCAAACTAGACCCTGGGGGTGTTATTTTTATTCCGCACTATTCTACTACTTATATATAAATATCGTGAGACTTAAATATTTATTCTATTCCCTTGCTTAATTTCATTCTTTTATGTAATTATTTATTATTGGTTTGAGGGTTCTCTTACCGAGGTGGGAAGGTAAGTGCCCGCACGGCTTTGGCAAAATAGGTCATGACAAGTTGGTATCAGAGCCCTCGGTTAACCGGTCTTTAATTCAAGAGGGGGTCTAGTAGAGTCTCGTGTATCGGTATGATGAACTCCGTACTTATCTGCGAGAAGCTATAGGACATTTAAGAAATCTCACTTTCCTTTCGTGATACCTTATTCTAATTGGTATTTCGAAAGATCGAATTGGTATCTGACTCTTATCTCTTCTCTCACAAATGGTAAGGACTCGAGCTACTATGGCCCGAGGTCAATGCCGTAGCTCGCGACTGGCCGGGCACCCGAGGGCGAGCGACAGCCAGAGGATGCGGCAGAGCGAGAGGTCTCGAGCCTGCCCCAACCAGGGGTAGAGCTCTAGCGGTAGGAAAGCGCTGAGAGAGATCTCCGTCTCCTGAGCCCGAGGATGTGGCTCCAGCACAGACACGTGCCCCGAGGTTACTTCTATTCAGGCCATGCAGGATACTATGGCTAGGGTCTTACTTCATCTTAATGCTCAGCAGGCGACAGCCGGTGTTACTACTCCCGGTGGGGGTTCACAGACTAGGGTTGGGGCAGCACATCCCACTGCAACTATGGCTCCTCGCATTGATGCGATACCCACTCCTGGTGATGAAATTAGGCCTATGGAGGGCGTTGTTATGACCGTTGCTGATCAGGACCTTGTTGGGAGATTCAGGAAGTTAGAGCCACCAAGGTTCTCTGGTACTTCGTCTGATGATGCCTATGAGTTTATTCTTGATATGCATGAGTTGTTTCACCGTATGGGGATAGTGGAGACCCACGATGTTGATTATGTGTCCGACCATTTTCGCGGCGACACGAAGACGTGGTGGAGGTATTTCGTGGCGTGCAGACTCGAGGGTTCCCCTCCTTTGAATTGGACTCAGTTCTACCAAGCCTTTCCTGAGAGATATGTGCCCCGGTCTTTGGGAGAGGCGCGTAGGGAGCAGTTTTTACACCTTGAGCAGAGGGGCATGTCTTTAGAGTCCCATATGACCCGTTTTCTTTATCTAGCCTATTATTCTACTCCGTTGATCCCTACTGAGGCTGATAGGATCAGGCGCTTTGTTGGAGGACTAGTGGGCTCTCTAAAGATTCCTTGTCTTCATATGGAGTATATGGGGGCTTCCTTCCGCCCATTATCGAGCATGCTTCTATGGTCAAGGCGCCAAGGCCCGTGCTTTTGGTGGCGGCGACAAGAGGCCACGTCGATCGGCAATTTTGGGGGTTCCGGGTTCGAGGGCGCCGGTCGCCTTGAGGTCGCATTAGCCATATTCTGGACGTCCTGTGCATTCAGCGTTACAGGCTTCCCCTAGTGAGCCACCCAAGCAGAGAGCTCCTGAGAGTTCGTTCTCCAATCTAGTGGACAAGGCTGTTTTATCTGGGTCTTCAGCTTCTGTGTTTCAGCATTCGACTCTTCTTACCTGTTATTCTTATAGAGCGATTGGGCATGTTGCTAGGAGATGTCTGTTACACCTCGGAAATTTTCCCTTAGCATACAGTGAATAGACTCAAAAAAGATATGGCGTATAAAAAGTACGGACAAGCAAGAAATAGTACGCGATGACTCTAATTAAGATTTGCAAAGATATTAGACTTGAAGAAAGAAAGTTGTTAAGGGAATCGAGTTATAAGTTAGTGTGTTGGATGCAAACTAGAGTATTGAGTTATTGATGCCTCAAGGTTATTATGGAGAAGAGTTTATAACATCCCCTAGATTTATAATGAAGTGGTAAACAAGTGCTAAGAAAAGGTTCCATAAGGATTGGAGATCAAACGAAACGACGAGAACAACTTTGGCGAGCAAATTGATTTCCACGACCACTTCCATCCCGCCCATATAATGTTCCACGGACCGTGGAATGGTTCGTGGAACTGCCAGTGTAAAAGGATGGTCAGCTGGTCGTGAACCACGACCGCCACGACCAACACGGGTTCCACGGACCGTGGAACAACTCCGTGTGGAAGTCCCTGGGAATCGACCGAAGATGTTCCAAGTCTTTAAATGTGATCTCACTTCATTTATTTCATTTCCATTCACGTCTCCAACCCCTCCATCCCTCTAGAACCTTCCAAACATTTCATCCACAAGAAAACTAAGGAGATCAAGGATTGATAACAAGATTTGAGGAGAATCAAGCCTAAGAAACTCCATTAAAGCTATTAAGGTCAAGAAATCTCAAGAAGGAAGAACAGTGGTTTATGCGAAGAGGGTGTATTATCATTCAAGTACTATTTCTCTACCATTTAAGGTAAACTTCATGACCTTTACACGCTATTTGAAGTATTTATAAATTGAGATTCCTGATTGTAGAAGAGTACCACAAATGGGTTAAATGGATGAAAAATTTT
>NC_081344.1:20008955-20094555 GCF_029784015.1 Lycium ferocissimum
CGATCAACACTTAAACATAATTTTTAAACTATTAGCATTCAAAAGCATCACAAAACTACTGTCTCCATATCTTATATGTATTCCACATTGTATGATAATCATTTATCATTAACTTATGCCTTAAAAAACTTTGAAAATGATCAAAATAATTTTGCAAGGTAAATATACAACACACACATATGAGACTTTAACATCTGAATTTATAATTATTCTATTTGTTATCTCTATTTGGCCACTTACCAATGCGCAGTACTATTAGTAAGTTATTGAACATTTAAAATAATTTTGCCTAAATTTTTTCTCTATTCTTCTTTGCTGTTATAAAATTGTGTAGTTGCGAACATCATACGTCAATGCTAAATCAACATATATCTAGTTAATTTCCTACATATTCCCATTTTAATACGCTAACAAGGACAAGCACAAAATCAGTATTAGCTGCTATTCCACTTTATCATTGTAAGAAATTGTGAACAATAGTGACACGTCATACTATCACTATAATAGTTATATTTAACACTATTTTTTCTCAAATTGAAAATTTAAAAAGTTTTCCCTCTTCTTTTCCCTCTTAATTGTTTCCTCTTGCTCATTGATAGCATATTTTATTTTATTTTTTTATAAAAATACAATAAATCATGCTCATCATTTGGATCCAAACAGAGTTATCCAAGAATTCATAATCTCACGATTATACTCTCAAAATTATTTGTAACGACTCGTTAGGTTGTTTTGAGAATTAGGACTTCATTTTCCTAATTGACCCTTTCCGTAGCCTTAAAATGATATTTTTTTAACTTGCAAGGATGGATGGCACGATTCCCGAGGTAATCAGGTGAATGTCGAAGAAGAAAATCTAAAATTGAAAGTTGTCTAGATGAAATAAGGAAAAGGTTTGACCAAAATCAACTTCTGGGTTAATGAATACGGGTTTGAATTATGTGTCAAGACGATCCCATTCTTGAATATCAGGTCAAGACGATCCCATGTTGATGTTTTGAGCATTCCAATAGGTTCATAGTATGTATTTTATGATCGATGTGCATATTTGATTTGTGTTTGGGATGTTCCGGATGAGTTTCGGGTACTAAAGCGAAGACTAGACTTGTCACGATCCAAAATCATAAGGCCATGAAGGCACCTACTCCCACTAAGTAAGTAAGCCATTCACAACCCAATTATGCAATTTAATAAGGAGATCAATGCATAATATTCAAACAAGTCATTTATAAGTCTTAAATAGTCTTGTTATCATAAAAACATGAAATAAGTGCTACAAATTCCAAAACCTGGTGTCACTAGTACAAGAACCACTAAGAAACTGATACAAGTCTGAGATAATAGCTAATACATTGTCTGAAACAAGGAGACATGAATAAGTAAATGAAGAAGGTTAATCGATGCCCGCATCAGCCTAGCCACCCCCCGAATCCTTTGTAATAACTCGCCGGGTAGGGGAGTTCCCGAGCCCGCTCGTGTTAGGAATCGTAATCTACACACAAAAAGGTGCAGCAAGTGTAGAGTGGGTATAGGAAATCAACGTGTACTCAACAGCATCATCGATCGATCCTAAACTAAAACGGAGATGAGGGTTGGTCTTCGAATACTACTTCCACGCTTAACCGATGTTAGTCCATCATAATAATAATCACATGTTACAAGCCTAGATAAGAAGCCTCTAAGTCCTCAAGTCCGTCTACGTAGCCAAATAAGTAAGTGAATAAAATTCAATCAATAGTTTAAGCACATCATCCAAACAAAGAACCAATGAGATGATATGATATGCAAATGCTATGCAGTGCAAGGCCTTTCTATCACCAGTACACACACATTCAAATACTATGAATTGTGACCCATGGGGGACTCGCGAGGTCCATATACCACCCGGAATCATTTCCCTTCTGGTTTCTAGCCTCTTTAGGCTTTCAAATCACCATATTCAGCCTGTAGGCTCACATTACCTGTCACTAGCCAATTTGGAGCATATCATCAACATCACTCTTTCTAGAACCATTTCTCCTCGGACCTTACACATGTATCCTCAAATATGTATGAGATATCATATAAAGCATGAATATGACATGCACACCAATAAGTAATCAAACTAAGCAATAAAGACTTAATCTTAGCTCTTTTCCATTTTTAAACGAGTATGTAGGAATGATAAGAACGCATAATCACAAATAAGACAGCTAATAAGCCTAGAAGCAATAAAAAAGGGACATGATATCCCAATGGCAATCACAAATTAATCTATGCTATCAGTTAATGCCCAAAGCATGGCATTCAGACCAGACTATACAATGGAAATTACACAAATACCCATATTATGGCACCGGTAACCAATACAAGTGTTCGTCATTTCACAAGTATCGGGACCCCTTTAGTTACCCCATTGCTCCCTCTTTATTACTCCATTTTAAACCAACCACGACATTTTAAATAAGGTCAAGAAAGGTCTCAACTTACCTGATTTGGAGTCTGACGATCACAACTAAAGGCTTGCCCTTTCGTAATCCCAGTCTATTCAAATACATATTTCACGTTAGGACACGAGTCCATAGACACCCATATTGTTATATAATAGTTTCGGACCCAAAAGGTCACCCAAAATAGGATTCTGAGCCTTGAAGGGTAAAACTGAAAACTCGACGCATAATTAGTCTACCCATCACCCATGAAGTCTAAATATAAAAAACAAACCAAATCCGAGATCAATTCGATGATTAATTGAAGAAATCCCATTTTTAACTTAGGATTCATAAATCCCAATTTCTTATCTCAAACCAGGATTTCCAAGTTCAAATTTCATAATAATCAATTGTAAAATGACAAAAGGAGGATTAGAAACTTATCCACGTGAAGAATCTTGCAAAACCCCTCTAAAAACTCTCAAATCTGAGCTCCATGCTCTAAATATATGAATGAAATGTCTAGGTTTGAAATGGGGAATAAAAGATATAACTGGTCCAAATGATCCGAAGCAAAGGGTCCATTTTTTCAAGATCCGCGACCAAATCATCGTAGGTGCGAGGTTCACTTAAGAGGGGTAGGTGCGGACATCCACCTGCAGGTGCGATGTCGTGCCTGCGTCCAAAGGCTCAAATGTGTGGCCTTCTGCCCAAATCCCATTTCTCGCACCTACGACCGCCCTTGCGCAGGTGCAACGCACTAGAAACCAGCACAACCAAACCAAGTTCAAACTTTGATCCAACGCCCAAAATCATCCTAGACCTCCAAAACACAAACCAAATATACAAACTAGTCCTAAAACAGGTAACGAACTTGCTCACGCACTCGAAATAATCACACAAGGTCGTCTTGACCCGATATTAACCGTGGTCAACTCCAAACCACTCCAACCCCAAATTTTTAAACAAAGGTCCAAAATACCCCTGAGTCCCTCGAGAACCGAACCAACTACTCAACTAAGTCATAAACGACATTCCAGGCCTAATAGAATTGACGACGGGTTGGGTTGGACCGGGTTGGAGCGTCGCGTTCGTGAGACATGGTTGCGTTCGCGAAGAAGGATCAGAATCAGGATAGAATTAAATCTTCAATCTGAGAAGACATTTCATATCTCCATATTTTTAGTTCTAGAGCTCGATGTTAGGCAATTTTGGAGGCAAACTTCACGAGTTGACTCGGGGGTAAGATTTTAATTGCTATTTTGATGATTCTTGGATTTGATTAGAAAATTGGGATTTTAAGCCCTAAAGTTAAGAGAGTGTAAATGGGAATGTGGATGTCTATTCGTGGATGAAATTGGTGAATTTTCAATTAAGCATCTAAGGATAATAGGTAAATCAATTTTGTCAAAAAATTCTAGTTTTGACTGTGGCCTCCGGATTGACTTTTCGACCAAAGTTTTATATATCAATATGAGTGTCTACGAATTCATATACTCATGCAGATTGCGTATTTGATAGATTGGGAGCGTTATTCTGGAAGGGAAAGGCGATATCATGATTTGTTTGCTCGGCGTTGAGGAAGGTTAAGACTGTCCTAGACTCTGTTTTAGGGACGTTTTCAATAACTAACTAATAATAAGGGTTAAGGACTAAAGAGGGAGTCTCGTATCCGTGGTGTGACAGGCACTGATACGGTTACAGATGCCATGCTATGGGTAGTGTTTTGAAATAAGTTATTGATGGTTGCAAACCAATAAAGCCAAAGCATATGGGCATTAACTGATAGATAATTGTCTTAATTCAACTATTTTGTGCATACATCATTCCATTAAATCCCGTAGACTAGTGATAATTTGTTTTACGTAATTCTGAACGGTACATGGTTATAGATGAATTACGCTAGATATTCATATTTTATGTGATCATCCATATTGATTCATGGTGATTGTTTACGTAGTTATGACTCAACGTAATCTTCATAGATCGGATTCAGGTAGGAGTGATGTTATTTCAGCTGGAAGAGACTGGCCAACGATGGGAATATAATGCAATGTAGGCATAATATGGCCATTGCATTGCATCGGATTGTCGTACATTACATTATATTTCATCTCTATCTGTGACATTGTGCTTGCCTACATGCATTTCATGCATAGTTTTATGGTTGCCGCGGGTTGCGCCCCTGCAGCGAATATGTGGTTGGCTCAGGTTGCACGTCTGTAACGAATTACATTATATTATATTGCTTTTATCTCTATCTGATCTTATGGAGATGTTTGAACTTATTACTGGATTCTTATGAGAATCGTGCTAAATTGTCCTATGAGATTATTCTATTGGATTCTTGGAAAGGATTGAGTTTATTTGTTGTACTTGATTTAATCGTGAGACTTTATATGGTTTATGGAGGTAGTCATCTCTTATCTGTGATCATTTGATTGGTTTGATTCTACTTGGTTTCTTGGGCTATTTTCTTATCTGGTTTCGTTGAATTGTAATTGTGATAAAGTAACCCTATCAAATGCTAAAATAAGACTTTTTCTTAATAAACCTCGTCACTACTTCAGCGTTGTCAGTCTGTGAGATTTACTGAGTACACCTGCTTAACGCACTCATACTATATTTGTTGCACTATTTTGTGGTGTAGACTTAGACCCGCTCAGAAGTGGAGCACGCGAAGCCATCCAAGTATGAGGCTATTGCTTTGGAGATCTCGGAGTGGGCTGCTTGGCTATTCCTCAATACCAGTCTCGTTGCATCTTTACTTGTTTTCTGTCTTTTATTCCTAGACAGTTTTACTTTGACATTTCAAACTTGAATTAGTATTCTTAGTAGCTCTTGTACACATGATACCAGATTTTGGGTGGTATCCTTTTTTTCTGCATTTTTATGATTAAAAGACTTGACTTTGACTTTTATCGCGTTATAACTTTATTTTTCCACTTAATTAATGAAATGAATTGGTTTTCAAATGGTCTTTGGTTCACTTACGGGGCGGTGGTAGGTGCCCTCATAGCTTTGATACTCGCATCGTGACATTATTATCCACATGCAACGTAGGATGACAATACTGAAGCTACTATATAAAATTCATACCGATATTAGTTAATATCCATAACCAAATATGAGATAAATATAATTTTAAATTTTATGCTGAAATCAATACTCTAATATTGATAAGTAGACAACCTCTAAGGAATGCTAGAATGGTATAAGTGAGTTTTTTCTTAATTTTAAATAGAGTACAACACAAAACTTTCGAGTACGTCAACAGAAACCACAAATTGTGCAAATGCTTGAAAGTTATTATACTATTGAGTCTCAATAATTTAAACATTGTTTCTTTAAAATTTGAAATCTTTAACCAACTTTTTCTCCAATAACCAGATTATACGAATACGGGATTGCTTCTTAAAAACAATGTTGGTTATTAATTATTAGTAGCTATTACTATGGATATCAAAACGAACATTAATGCTTGTATATGATTTAGAGTCATTGAGGATAAGGTGGCATTAACTAATCTTTACACCTCTTGAGACTCACCTGAAACTTAACTCTAGTTTCAGTTGACTAAAGATTCGTCAACGCATATTGGTAGGATGGTCTTTGTTCAGGCGTGTAATGAATACTTGTACAATATTTTTCAATAGTGCAGATAATAAATGTCACGTGTTCAAATAACGTCAGGTGGTCTAGATTTATTTTTATAAAAATATAGTTCCCTGTTGATATAACTCGTCAGATAAAATATAGACTTTTATATGTCGCATTACGAAATTAAGATGGCATTAAACTATTCTTTAGTTCTCCTGAAATGTCTAGGCCTAGTTAAAATTACTCTAAGTTTAACATCAAAGATAAGAATAAAAGCTCATAAAACAAGTATTATTAATAAGAGATAACAAAAATGGACATAAATTTATTTCGGTTTTATTTGAATGAATAGACATTTATGGACTATATTTTATAACAGACTTATTGGACGAGTTCTGACCCAAAAGAGATACTTTTTTTTTTGGCAAAAAACTAAAGTACCGTGTAAAAAAACAATTTATGCATATAACACATTTTTTTATGTGCGCTAATTAGAGTTTTCTTTCTTCTTGGGCGGTTTTTATTTGACATAATGTGGACTGTGTCTATGTCTTAATCACTCGCTTTGTTCTCGGACTGTTTTTATGATTGGCAAAACAGCTTTTATTTATTTAATTTTTTAAATAAAAGATTAACTCAAGTTTTTATGATAAACATTTGATATTTTTCCTAATTTTATAATCAAATTTCATTAACTTGGAAAGGACTTTTGTAAGATTCCAAACTCAAGATTTTCAATCATTCAAAAATAAGTAAGTTTCTAAGTCTTTAAGGATTCTTTAAATAAAAAAAATTTTAAAAAAAAAAACCTAAGTTTCGAAGCCTTTAGCAAAGAAGTTAATTTTTTTTCCTGTGAAAACAATTCAAATAAAACAGAGTTTGCAAAATCTAAAAAAAAAAAAAAAAAAAATTGTGAACTTTGTCTTGAAAGTTTCAAACAAAGACCAAAACGCCAATAATTTTAAAATCATTTTTCTTTATTGTTGATTTGTTTCCAATAACAACTGTATCTGAGCGAAAATTAAAATTCCACTAAATTATCTTAAAGTTCGGTTAAATGTTTAATCTTGTTTTTTAATATCGAAACTACTCGTCATGAATTCTCTTAATTTTCGTTTACCTTTGGTACATAAAATAAAAGTGCATGGAGAGCTTCATGACTGGATTTATGTGTGCACGAATTTCATTCGGATAAAGAAGTTAACATTTGTGAGTGAAACCATTATGTTACTTGAAATACTCGTCAAATTAATTTTTCAAACTTCAAATTTTCTTTTACAAGTGAAATTGAAATAATGGATCAAATGATAAAACATAACACTTTTCAAATAAATATATTTTATTGACAATAGTCGTTTATCCAACGAAAACATACCTAGTAAAATCTCACAAAGTAGGGTCTGGGGAGGGTAGAGTGTACGCAGATCTTACCCCCTACCATGGGAGGCAGAGAGGATGTTTCTGGTAGACCCTCAGCACAAGGACAAGCAACTCAAAACAGTATAAAGAGTCATGGCAAAATACTATAAAAGCATAATAAAGCAATATGAAAAAAGGAGTAGTAACTACCACAAATTAATACGATAATCGAAGTACAAGAAACAACAGAAAGTAACAGAAATCTAAGGACAAGAAACTATCAGAGTAATACTACGACTGCTAGTATGAACGAATAAGTAGACAATGCACAACTACCCTTCTACTCTAATCCGTGTCCTTTAGAACCTTCTATCTAAGGTCATGTCCTCGGTAAGTTGGACGTGTGTCATGTCCTGTCTAATACCTCTCCTAAAACCGTCCATACTCAACTTCTAACACCTACGCACTGGGGCATCCATGCATCTCCTCTACACATGTATCATCCGCCGAGGCCACTCCCACCTTGTCCCGGATATCTTCATTTCTAACCCTATATCCCTAGTATGCCCACACATCCATCCCAACATCCCTATTTACGCAACTTTCATGTTCTGAACGTGAGAGTTATTGACTGGCCAACACTCCGCCTTATACCTTTAAGTTTTGATGGCACCTTCTTGTCACACAAGACTCCAAATGTGAGCATCCATTTCATCCACCTTGCCCCAATATGATGCATGACATCATCATCAATCTCTCCATTTTCTTAGATAATAGACCCAAGATACTTGAAACTTCCGTTCTTTTGAAGACCTGAATACAAAACCTCACTATCCCGCCAGCCTCATGTGTTGCGTCGCTGAGCTTGCACTCTAAGTATTCTGTCTTGGTCCTACTCAACTTGAACCCTTTAGACTCTAGGGTTTGTCGTCAAACCTCCATCTTAGCGTTAACTCTAATACGAGTCTCGTCAATCAGAACTATGTCATCCACGAATAACATGCACCATGTCATCTCACCTTGGATTTTCTACGTCAATCCATCCATCACCAAGACAAATAAAAACGAGCTTAGAGCTGATCCCTAATGCAACCCCACTGAGAAGTTCTCTGAGTCTCCTCCCACAATCTTTAACCTGATCTTTGCTCTCCATCATACGCGTCCTTGATTGCCCTAGTGTATGCCACAGGTAAACCTCTACCCTTTAAGCATCTCCATAGTACCTTTGAGACATTATCTTATGTCTTTTCTGGATCGATAAATATCATATGAACATCCTTCTTCCTCTCCATATACTGCTCCATCAATTTCCTTAAAAGATGAATGACTTTGGTAGTCAAACGCCCCAGCATGAAACTGAACTAATTCCCAAAAATAGATAGGCCTCTCCGCACCCTCATCTCCACCACCCTCTCCCAAACTTTCATTTTGTGGCTTAGCAGCTTTATACACCTATAGTTGTTGCAACTCTGAATGTCACTCTTATTCTTGTACAAAAGAACCATTATACTCCACCTCCATTCTTCGGGCATTTTCACCGTCTTAAAAATGACTTTAAACAACTCTGTCACTACTCCACAGCTACCCTGCCTGCGCTCTTCCAAAATTTCATCAGGATCTTGTCAAGCCCGATCGCTCTTCCCCTGCGCATTCTGCGAATGACAACCTTAACCTCCTCAACCTTTAGACTCGTACAATACCCAAAATCCCGACACCTGCAGAGTGCTCCAAATCTCCCAACTATCTCCGCCCCCTTCTTCGTTCAAGAGTTTATGGAAGTACGACTGTCATCTCTGTCACAATAGCCACATATGCATAGATACAATATTATCACTTCAACTTTCACTTTAAACATTATTTGCAATTTGCAAATCAACATTTACTTATAATTTGATCCTTATTTCTTATATAGAGTGAATAAGACCACGTAAAAATAATATGACAAAAGAAGACTCTGTGCAGGTATCAAAGACCACGTTATTTGATCCTTTTATTTCTCTTATGGAATTTGGTGTACCTGGTGAAGACTCTGTGCAAGTACAATTTTTTCAAGGGCAGCTGATTTTAGGTAGGCCACGAAAGAAAAAGAGGACTTCTAAACCTTCGGAAAATATTTGATTGAAGTTTTAAAAAAGTACTTGAAAATTACCTGCCTGTATTTCTTTGTTTTGCATTAACATAAATGTCTAGCTTGTACATTTCTTGCTGCTTTTCACAAGTAGGATATTGTCAAAGATGGCCTCAGTAATCTTCAACTAACACATCAGAAAATCGGGATCAGAGAATGGACAGGAGGGAAGCGGAATTGCTCACACGTAGTGTGCCAGACTTTCAGCCATACCACTATACTGTGAGCCCCGATTATTTTACACCTAGACTGAGGAAAGACGGAGTAGATGCCAAAACTGAAGGCCATGTAATTCATTTCCCAATGGCTTCACCCTGCTAGATTTGTGGCTATCACAAATTGAGGATTTAAAGGGATGAAGTAGAAGAAATAGTCACCTCAGCTGCTCAACCGCTATCCAGCAGATCAGAGCAAAGCATTCCAGCTCAAGTGCTCAGACCTATCTCATACAAAGCAACATGTTTACCATCCATATCCAACTGAAACCGAAGTATCATATTCAGAAACGCGGACCAGCTAAATTGAAAACTCATCCAACTTCTACACTATAACTTGTAGCATGCTGGCTTTGTACACATAACCATGAATTACTTGGACCGTCATACATTGGAATACGTCTGGTTATTACTTGAGTGGGACTAGTATTCAACTCCCTGTGAGGAAAGTGATACATAGTGATGGACACCTGTGACAGAGTTAGTTTTGGCATCCATTCAAGTTTAGCTGAAAAAGAAAAAGATCAAGTATAAAATCATACTTGTTTTCAACCAATAGTCATGGAAGACAGAGATTAGGATCTTCTTCATCTGAGTCAAACTCTACCTGGCAACAAGTCAAAAGGTGCAACCCAGATTAGTTTTATATGGACCTTATCATACCTTCGCTCAACTTAAAAACATTTACTTTGATCGATATAATTGATAAAACAGCAATCAATGTGATAAACCCCTTGTCATAGTTTAGCAGTACAAGAAAAAATTGTTGCTTCGCTATAAGAAACAATAAGAGAAAATTTTCAGCACTGGTTCAGTGCTTCAAATAGAAAACTCACATTTTCATCCCTAAACCACCTCCCATGGCCATCACGCTTCCAGCCAGCAGAGGTGAACTTAAGCTCCCTCTCTCGAAGCTCCCGGTTGTATGCTTGAGGCATGATAGTTTGATTTGTTGCGACTCCTACATGAACACATTGACTATGTCTTTTATTAGCTAGACCACTTGTAGTATCACCCTTGTTACATTTGATCTCATCCACTTCAGAAGCAGTACTTCGTGCCAAATTTTGATGAAGTATGTCAGAAGCAGCTTTCCTTGTGCGCTCGATCAATGGTTTGCTTGCTGATTTACGTAACTGGCTGGATGTCAAGGTGCTCGAGGTGGCAGTACCACATTCTGACAAGGCTATTCTTTTGTTTATTTCATCTTGCCTCCCTAATTCTCTTTCTCTAAGCCTTGACTCTGCTGCCCGATGGCATGAACCTTTCACATGTACCTGCAGATGTTTTTCTGATAATCAGGGAATTATCACAGAAGAGAGGACGCATCCCCAAGTTCAGTATTATAACGTGAGAAGTTTTTTTTTTTGTTTTTTTTTTTTGATAAAGTTATAACATGAGAAATGTCTTAATACATCTATCAATGCAAATATAGAGACATATTGATCCACATTTTGAAAAACTGTAAACATGGATACACTGTCTGTATAGTTTGTCTATCAATTAAACACAGAATTTCATTAATCGAAGACATCGGTCCAAGGAAGTAGATGTCCTTCATCGACCGAGTCACTTTTCTTTCTTTCCTCGCAGCAGGAAGCACCTCAGAAGCGTGTGTGGCATGATTAAGATAATCATGCTCTACCTACCTTCCACAGCTCACTTGGACCTATTAACAACATTTTGTCCGAAGAAGTAGAGCTCTTTCTGATAATTAGGGAATTATCACTGACGAAGATGGTAGGAGAACAAGCATCTCTAAAGCTGAAGTACTATAACGTAAGAATTTTCCTAATACATCTATGAATGCATACATAGACATACATGTTGCATTCACGCATTGCAAAATTGTAATATGCATGCACATTATGTCTGTATGGTTTGTCCGCCAATTAATCACAAAACTTCACCAATTAAAAATTATCTGTCTGACACCACCATCAACAACCCCCGCCCCAAAAGGAAGCGTATGTGTTTTTTGTAGGACACAAATATGCTATTTTAACCTTCCTTCCCCCCTAACTCTTTCAAAACCAATCCAAGCTATTTCTACCCACATGTAACCATCCTTATAACCTTACAAATCAAATTACAACTATATTTCTCATATTCGAATGACAATATTCTCATTCTGCCAAAATGCCAAGAGAGGTTTTATGGAGATGTTTAGAGGCTACAGGTGTACCTGTAGTGTACATTAGGGCGATCAAGGACATGTATGAGGGAGCCAAGACCAGGGTAAGGACAGTAGGAGGAGACTCGAAGCACTTTCCAGTAGAGATGGGGTTGCACCAGGGATCAGCTCTTAGCCCATTTTTATTTGCCTTAGTAATGGATTGTTTGACGCGGCAAATTCAAGGTGAGGTGTCATGGTGTATGTTATTCGCGGATGATATAGTCTTGATTGACAAGACACGCAACGGAGTGAACGCTAAGCTGGAGGTTTGGAGACAAACTCCGGAGTGTAAAGGGTTCAAGTTGAGTAGGACCAGCCAGTACATGGAGTGCGAGTTCGGTGACATGACACATGAGCACTGGCGTGAAAGTGACGCTTGGTACCGGTGCCGTCAAAAGAAAAGAAGTTTCAAATATCTTAGGTCTATTATACAAGGAAATGAGGATATTGATGATGATGTCTCGTCGTATTGGTGCGGGGTGGATGAAATGGAGGCTCGCTTCGAGTCTTTGTGTGATAAGAAGGTGCCACCAAAACTTAAAGGCGTTGTTCTACAAAGTGGTTGTGAGACAGACTTTATTGTACGGGATAGAGTGTTGGGCAGTCAAGAGCTCTCACGTCCAAAAGATGAAAGTAGCGGAAATGATAATGTTGCGATGGATGTGTGGGCACACCAGACGAGATAGGATTAGGAATGAAGATATCCGGGATAAGATAGGAGTGGCATCAGTGGAGGACAAGATGAGGGAAGCGAGGTTGAGATGGTTTGGGCATGTGAGGAGAAGAGACACGGAAGCTCCAGTGCGGAGGTGTGAGAGGTTAGCTATGGATGGTTTCAGAAGAGGTAGGGGTAGGCCGAAGAAGTATTGGGGAGAGGTGCTTAGACAGGACATGGCGCAGTTTCAGCTTACCGAGGACATGACCTTAGATAGAAGGGTATGGAGGACTCAGATTAGGGTAGAAGGCTAGTAGGTAGTCGCAGTTTTTGATCTATAGTCTATTGTCCTTTGATTCTTGTTACTATATGTTGTTTGTTGTACTTCGATTATCTTATTTATCTATGGTAGCCCTTTGCACCTTTTTTCAGACTGCTCTATCATGACTTATTCGCTTTTTTTAGTTTCGTTTTCATTTTGCTTTGAACTGCTTGTGCTTATCTGACCTTTTCTCGTCGTGTTTTCTCTTGAGCCGAGGGTCTTTTGGAAACAGCCTCCATATCTTCCGAGATAGGGATAAGGTTTGCGTACACTTTACCCTCCTCAGACCCCCACATTGTGGGATTTCACAGGGTATGTTGTTGTTGTTGTAATATTCTCATTCTGCCATTGTTGACAAGCAGATGATGTACTTAGTATTCGTTAGTGCACTTTAGAGACTTAAATTTTAACAAAATTATTCTGGGTCATTACAATTTGGTACAAGTCCCTAGTCTCTTTTGGTACGCAAGGCGTTATCTCTATGTGTTGTTGGCACACTTTAAAGTCTTAAAACCTTCCAAAAAAAAATTCTGGGCTTTACAACAACATGAATAACTTATAATAAAGTGACAAAACTATTCTTTTAATAGTTAAAGATTTTTTTTTTTTTTATTATTTTTTTTTTGCCATAAAAGTTTCTTAAAGAGAAAACTTTCTAAATCATACTTGACTTTATAGACAACTCAAATTTAACACTCACAATATTTGGCTACCACCATTTGGAAAGTAAGCGCAGCCCGGTGCACAAAGCATCCCGCGTTAGCAGGGTCCAAGGAAGCGCCGCACCTTAAGAGGTATGATGTAGACAGCCTACCCTAATGCAAGCAAGTGGCTGCTTCCACGACTCAAATCCGTGATCTATAAGTCACACGGAGACAATCTTACCGTTGGAATGTAGTTGACAAATTTTAAATTTATTTCTAAAATACCTATATTTCAAGATTTAGAGTCTAGATCAATTCCTCCTTAGGTTAGTCTTAATTGATCTCATGAAGTTGAGCAATAATATCAATTTCTTACCATTTTCTTAAGATATACAAAATTTTCAGAACTCATTAATTTCCTAATACAATAACGTGCACTTTGATATTATGTTTGGTAAGCACATTATGAGATCAATCTATATAAAGGGATTTTCTCCTCTCGAGAGAAGCAAGTCAAATAGCAAACTAAAGAAAAAAATTCGGATCCTCTTCTGAAGCTAAACACAGAAAAAAATTTGTTTCTGAAAGAAAAACAGAACTAGAAAAACTTCTTTGTTCTTAATTACTCTAGTTTCTAATTAACCAATGAATTCTGCCAAAAAGAGTGCTTGTTCATAAACAGCGGGATTTCCAATATTAAAAAGCAAACAGATTATCTGTTGGCAACAACTAAAGTTGACCTGATAGTGTGAAATATATTTACATCGTCAGTGAATAGAAAGGGGGAAAAGAAAAAGAAATGAAAAAGAAATGACTGACTTTTCAAGTTCTTGTTTTGAACTAACACCCTTTTTTGGCAATCCATTGGTTAATTAGAAACTAGAGCAAATTAAGAATAAAGAAGTTTTTCTAGTTCTGTTTTTCTTTATGAAACCAAACTTTTTCTCTGTGTTTAGCTCCGGAAGACTATCAGAAATTAGCCTTCTCAGAATCAGTAGTCGAGGCGCGTCAAAATCTTAAGGTAAGAACATGAAGATCCCTTCGCAATTCATGATTTCTCGTCTTCATGATTTCATTTGGGATCTTTTATGTCTCTGGTTGAATATCAAGTTAAATTTTGTACTTTTCAGATATCAATTCTACAATTAAAAAGAGAAACTTCTGTATTTGATTTGAAAATACTGATTTGATGGATCAAAAATTGATCTTATATAAAATTGATCTTATATAAGAAGACAATTCAATCTTTGTCTTTCTTTATTAGTCCCTATTTTTTGTTCTCCTTAAAAAAACCAACATACTCCTTGAGTGTTATCTGAATTGCAGGAACTATAGAAAGCTCGAGGATTCAGACCAACCAAACATGGGAAAATTGGAAAACATTTCTGGAAAGTGTTTTCCTCCATACCAAACACACCCTACATCTTATTTTATTTTCTGTGCACTACTTACATCCTATGTTATGCCTTATAAAAAACTTACACCCTCTATTATACGTGATCATTTCTAATTTGTCCAATCTTGAAAGATCACAATATCCATTTTAACATCTGCAAGTTTATGGCATTCACCCTGTGAATATGTTCGGTGTTCAAGCAAACATTCACTCTCATACAACATTGTTGGTCTCGCAGTGATTTTACAAGATTTCTATTGGTGATTCTCGCCAGCCATTTCAATCTTTACATGAACCTGGTTCATGTTGAAGGCCTCCAATTATTCATCCTATAGAGACGGGATACAGGAAGAGTCAGCCCCCAAACTTTTAAAGCAAACTATGCTATTTCGTCAATAATAGACTTTAAAACTTGTCTTACTCTTTAGGGGCTTACTCTTGTACTTAAATTCAAACCAAAGCTGAATGACATGTTAAGAGGGACTTGAAGATAGGAGAACATATATGCCAAAAAAGTATGAAGTCAGAATAATCTGGTACACGGGTGATTTACGTTCCTAGTACTTCATCTCATATTTGGTTTCTAAATATTTTAAAGTTTGAACATCGTGATCAGGAATTTAAAGTTTAAAAATGATCATCGACATCAAACTAAAGTTGGTGCATCAAATTCCTAAGCTCAGGCGGTTAAGTTCCAACTGTTTTAAACGTTACTAAATGAACCTAATTCATTCCAATCTCATCTAAGGAGTTATCGTTGTTGTAATTGTTGAATATGTCCTAACCATTATTGCACTCATTGTGACAAACCACTGGGTGCAGAGATACTTCACCTACCACAATACTGGATCCAATATCAATTTCTTATTATTTTTTTTCATAACCGTTGTGTCCCGGGCCAGCTTGCGCGCACCTCAACTAATTCTAAGGGATATCTGCTACCTCCCACCAGCAATAGCGTTTTTGTCTGCGGTGGAATTTGAACTGAGACCTCATGGTTCCATCCCACTTCATTAACCACCTAAGGAGGTATCATTGTTGTTATTCATGTGGCACATTTCGAATTACAAAAGACAAACAGTTTGATTTTGACCGTGAGTTCGGGAATGAAATGTTTAAGTTTTTTCAAATAAAATTTACATATTTGAAAATTACGTAAAAAGTACTATAAATCACAATAATTGACAATTCAAAATATTTAAAAGATATATGAAAAAATTAAGACTTGCTTGAATCTCGAAATCCGAAAGGTGCCACATAAATTGCGACAGAGAGTATTATTTTTATCTTCACTAGAATTTGAACCTAAGGCCTCATAGTTCTCAGTCGAATTCAATAACCGCCACAGCCTTAGGTGCTCAATACTCCCTCCGTTTCATAATAATTAGTTGTTTTTAGCTTATGCACACCCCTTAAAAAAGTGTTAACTCTTAGAAAATTAGGAGTGATTTTACTAAATTACCTCCGATTAAATGCCTAGAAAAAGAAAAGCTACTTAATAATTTTTGGTTATGTAATTATGAGTATAAGGGTAATTTTGGAAGAATAAGATCAATTTCTTAAGCATCACTTATTTTGAAATAAAATGAAAAGCCTAAAACACCATTTATTTAGAAGCAGGGGAGTATAAATTTCTTATAATTAGAAGTTACGATAATCAAATATAACCAAAATCAAGATTAATAGCCTATTTGGTCAAGCTTATTTTTCCCCTAAAAGTGTTTATTTTAAAAAGAGTGAGGTGTTTGGCTAAGTTTTTGGGAAAAAATAAGCGCTTTTGGGAGTAACAGAAGCGATTTTTTAAAATTAAAAAATAAGCTTTTTTCAAAAGACTTTTTTTTAAAAAGTATTTTTTAAAAAATACACATAGAAGCAATTTTTAAAAGCTCGATCAAACATTAACTACTACTCAAAAATATTTTTAAATTAATTGACCAAATATAAACTGCTTTTAGCTAAAAGCACTTTTTTGAAAAGTACCTTTTTCTTTTTAAAATAAATTATTTTTAGAAGCTTGGCCAAAACAGGCTATAAAAGAGACCACCGGAGCAAAATAAGTACGTACAGAGAGCATGAGGGGAGTATCGAGGACCGGACGATGAGCGCAAACGAGGCAAGCGAATTTGCCGCTAGAGAGCTTCTTATAAACAGAGGAATGGATGTTATCAACCATCAATTCATCGAGTCTTCTCTTCCTATATTGTGCTTCTCTTGCCCAACTATCTCCTCCAAATACACTCATAGTTACTTTATTCGCCGGAATATGCTAAAACAGCGGAAAATGTGAACGGTGAATATTCGCCGCTGCCGGAATTGAATCGCCGGTAAGTAACGGATTTAAACTAGTAAAATGTGAGACCCAAAACACCGCTTTGTCTTTCTCTTATTTATATGTAATTATTTTGAGAAATATTTTTTATCAAAGAAGTATTTTTAGCGGAAATCAGATTGTATTTGACCAATTAATTTAAAAATTATTTTTAAATATAGTTTTTTCAAAAGTATTTTTAAAAAAGTGCGCAGAAGTAACTTTTTTGAACTTCTTAAAAATAATTTTCTTTATTAAAATGCGTTTATTTTTTGAAACGTCAAATCTAACTTTTTAAAATAAAGCTTACTTAAAAAAATAATCAATTTAGGAAAAAAATAAACTTGGTCAAACAGGCTAATCACTTACTGACCAAATACCTATTTATTGTCGAGAAATCATATTTAAAAAATATAATTAAGAAAAGGGCCTCAAAGGAGGGGGGAAAAGCAATCACATCTCAAGTTTACATTCCGCTAATTTTAATATTACAATCTTTTTTTCTTTTCATTAAATTTATTTTTAATTTTACTTTTTCAAGTTCACATTTATTGATTTCTTATATAAGTTGTTTGATGTTTAACCTAAAACATTTTTCATAGATTCTTTTATGAAATTTATGAAATATGTGTGATTAACAAAAATTTGTTCCATTTTATAAAAAAAGAATTAATGGTATTAGTATTCCACTGAAGTTTAGTTATTTTTCGAGAATTTGAAGAAGTTAGTCAAGCTAGATTAAAGATCTAATAATTTAATAAAGTAGTGTTTTTCTTGTTTGTAATAGAAAATTGCTTAAATATGACTATACACTCAGAAGATTGCTCACCGATCAAATATCTATTTTACCCTCTAAATTATCACTTTTATCATTTTTTACTTTTTATATTATAAGTTCTTTTCTCTTTTTAATCTATATTATGGACTTAACTATAGAAGAAATAAATTTTATTTATAAAGTGAAAAAGTAAAACATTTGTTTTCAAGCATATATAATGATGTAATAACAAAATAAATAAGCATAATTTTCAAGCACATAATGTATATTATAGAATGTATCTCTATTTAAATAACATTTTTGTATTACATGCATTGAATATATGTTTAAAAGCTTTTATTCTTTTTCATTTTCAATTATGTAAATAAATTTTTGAGTTTTTTTAATTATCAAAATGACTTATTCGCACAAATCATTTGAATCAATTTTTTAATCAGGTTCAATTATTTTATAATTCAAACATTATATATGTTTGGAAATTGTTTTTTACTCTTTTGCTAAATTTGCAGTGAGAAGCTGTTTATACCTTCCAACTGTACATCACAAGAAACGTTATTGTATCCAGTAACGAAACAGTCGCAAAAGTTTTTCAAATGAATGAATTGTAATATTACTTATATACTACTATATAGAAGCATGGGTCTCAACCCATGCTTTTTTGTCCTTTATTAAAAAAAAAAAAAGTGTAGTAGCAAAAAAATTGATGGTGTATTAAAAAAGCTTAAAAAATGGACCATATTAATAAAAACCAATATTAAAAAATTAAAAAAAAACAAAAAATATATAATATTAAAAAAAAAAAGAATATAATAAAGTTTTAAATCCGCCATCTCCAAACTATATGTATATATACGGGAAAAAAATAGTCTATTAATAATGTCTAATAAAAAAAAAAATATTAACAAAATCAAATCAAGCAATATATATAAAAAAAAAGTGAATCCCATATTAAAAAAAACAAAAATATATCAAATAAAAAAAAAAAATTTCCCTGATATTATATTAATCGTGTTTTGTATTATATATATACGTAAAAATAATATAATATGTCAAAAAAAAAATGTTTTATAATATTCTTCATTAAGGTGATAATGATGGACAAACTACAATGATATTATATTAATCGTGTTTTAAACATTTTATTTATATATATATATATATGATATATTTTAGAATAAGATAAAAAATTATTTTTATTTTTATTAACTATATAATAAATGTAAAGATTAAATATATGTAAATAATGCGGTGGGCCCCATATAAACAATCGACGTTTTCTTAGTTGACAAATAAAATGAGCCTTAAATATACCGGAAAATTAAAAAATAAAAAAAAAAAGATGTAAAATTAATTTAATAATGTAAATTATATAAATTTGATAAAAAATAATTATTTTACACTTTTAAATTAATCGAATTAAAATTAAAGGAAATGCATTAAATATTGTTATTGTTTTATATAAATAGTTTCTTCTTAAACAAGTCTTCTCCTTTTAAAAATATTAATAAAGTATGCGATTTTGTATTCGTAGAAGATTAAAAAAAAAGGGGGTGGGCAATGTTATATTAATCCTTTACTAAATATATATATATATATATATATATATATATATATATATATATATATATATATATATATATATATATATATACTGAGACCTATATACAGAAGGCAGAAAACATTATAAGCTCAAGTTATTGAGTAAGGGCAAATCTGGGGTAATCGTCATCAATGATCAATACACCATAACCACCTTTCAAGTGATGAAAAGAAAGTAAAAACAATAAAGCGATGAAAATTAATGGAATTAGGTTAGAGATGCAAAAGGAAAAAAATATCAGCATCAAAAAAAAAAAAAGCTTCATCATTTAAGGAATAACATACATGAAGTTTTATCACACACAATTATGTAACATAAGCATTACACAAACAAAACTAGTGTTATGGCCTTACAAGAGTATTACTACTATATAAGCCTCAACCCATGCTTCGTCGTCCGTTAAAAGTTTTAAAAAAAAAAAAAAAAATAGTGTGAATATTAAACACCAACCAATATTATTTTAGATAAAGCACAAGAAAAACCCATTGATCGTGTCAACTTATTAAAATTTAATGTTAGTCTATGTATATATATTATATATATTAAACACCAACCAATATTATTTTTATTATATGACACATTTCAAACCCAATATATTAAAAAAAAAAAAAATAATAAACACCAACCAAATATTAAAAAAAAAAAATGCATTAAAAAAAAAAAAAAAAAGTAAAAAAAGTGAAATAAAGGGTGGATCTAAGTATATATAAAAAAGTGAATTCCATATTAAAAAACAAACAATATCAAAAAAAAAAATACTAAATAAAAATAAAAATAAACTGTTATAAGTCGTGTTTTAAACTAGTGTATATATATATATATACCCTAATAATCATCTCCAAACAACACCAAGCAATAAAAAAAAAAAAAAAAAAGAAGAAACTATATAAAGCATATTTAGGCCCATCTTATTAACAAAATCAAGTAATGTCTTAAAAAAAAAGGGTGGGCCCCATATAAATAACACAAACAATAAAAAAAAAAAAAAAAAATAAAAAATAAAAAATGAACCCCATATTAACGAAAATCAAGTAATATAATGTTAAAAAAAAATATAATGTTAAAAGAAAAAAGACTTTGTATTCGTAGCAAACACTAATATAATAAAGTTTTAGATACGAAAGACAAACTACAATATTATATTAATCGTGTTTTGAACAATATATGTATATATATATATATATATATATATATATATATATATATATATATATATAAAGCATCTCCAAAATTATATAATGTCAAGCAATATAAAAAAAAAAAAAAGCACCCCATATTAAAAAAAAATAATGTTAAAAAAAAAAAACAATATTCGTAGTAAACATTAATATAATAAAGTTTTAGATAAAAGTACAAACTACAATATTATATTAATCGTATATATATATATATATATATATATATATATATATATAGTGCAAATTAATAATGTAAAAAAAAAAAAAATGCACCCCATATTAAAAAATTAAACAATATTCATGTAATTTCCAAAGTATCATTAAGTCAATAACGATGGATTCTATCACATGCGTATCAATCCATTAGTGGGAGCAAATGAAATTGCTTTTCTTCAAAAGGTTAAGTAGTCAAACTATACAAATTTTTTTATTTTTTTATATTAGCCTGAGATCTAATCTAGATATTAAACTGTTGTATTTGTTATTCCGTCATGTCATTTATTTGTTATGTTTACTAAAATAAATATGCTTAAAATATTTATATTTTAAAATAAGATAGAATTTAATTACTTTTTTATTTTTATTCTTACTCTAATAAATGTGAAAAGAGATTAATGTCGTAAAAAAAAAAAATATCAAATGGAGATCAAATAATGAATAAGGTAAATTAGTCAAATTATAATTCTAATCGACGTTTTCTTAAAAGACCATGCAAAAGACAACATGATAAGTAAAATGAGCTAAATTGAGAATATTTACCAAAAATTAAAAAATATTTCTTCGTTTAAATAGAAAATCAATTTCTACTTTGTTTCGTTTTAAACATGTAAAATTAATTTAATAATTTGAATTAGAATTATCCAAATCAAAATTTGATAAAAAATAATAAGTATTTTACACCTTTAAATTAATCGAATTAAAATTGAAAGTATCACCGATGCTTAAATATTCTTGCTATTATTTTATCTCAAAGAGAGAAAAATAGTTTCCTTTTAAACAAGTCTTCTCTTTTAAAAAATATTAATAAATTTGCCGATTTTGTATTCATAGCAAACATTAATATAATAAAGTTTTAGATACGGAGCACAAACTACAATGTTATATTAATCGTGTTTTGAACATATATATATATATATATATATATATATATATATATATATATATATATATATATATATATAATATAATCTAAAGTAACTGTTGTCCCATAATGTCTAAAGTCGCGCGCGCACGGGCATACGCGGTCTAGTTTAATTGAGAGATGGGGAGGCAAGATATAATTCACTGCTACTTTTGTTGCATATTTTTTTTTTACAACCTAGCAATCTAGTATAATCACTGTGTTGATAGGTTAGTAAAAGAGTTCTTAGCTCTGATTATGCATACATAATTATTTGATCATTTTTTTGCTGCGATACACACTGATGCAAAAAAAATAAGGAGGGCGAGGGAAATGAAGGGGAGAGATGAAGAAAGACCCATATGATGCATCACCAATTTGAGCAGTCAACAACCTAATTCAAATTTTTCAATCCTATACTTATTCATAGGATTATTGATTTTCCATCGCCATCAGCAAACTTCCTCTAAACAAAACACAGGAATTTTGATACTTTTGAACACTGTTTTGACTATTAAAGTTCACAATAAAAATCAAAATCAATGAAGCATACGTAAAATCCATAATAGAATCATTTAATAATAGAATCAACATTCAATCAGATTTAACAATAGAATTGATTTTTCCTATCAGATTAATGATCTCGAGAGAATGCTAATGAAATCTGTTAATGCAACATCGAATCGCCTTCTTACATAAGATAATAATATTTGATCCACAATTATCAAATGAAATACATAAGTTTTCTTCTTAATAGTAGAATCGATATATGAAAAGTACAAAAAATCACTTGATATTCAACAAGAGACGTACAAAATCCCAATCAAAAGCATGAAGACGAGAAATTATGCATAGCGAAAGAATTTTCATATTCTTATTTTAAAATTTTGACGTGCCTCAATTATTGATTCTAAGATTGAAAATTTCTGATTGTCTTTTGGAGCTACGCACAGAGAATTTTTTTTGTTTCAAAACTTATTTATTCATAAGTTGCAATAGTTTCTAATTAACAATGGGTTATGCAAAAAGGGTTTAGTTCAAAGAAAGAACTTATAAAGTGAGTTTTTTTTTTCATTTCCTTTTCTTTTCCCCTTTTTCCTATCCACTGAAGATGTAAATATGTTTTACATTGTCAGGTAAACTTTGCTTGTTTCAACAGATAATCTAATTTATTTCAAGATTACAATCTCACTTTTTATGGAGATTTATTTGTAGATATGTCACACCCCGAACCATGGCCTGGACGTATCACGACACTCGGTGCTTGACTGCATGTGACCGAACGAACCACATGGTTGGCTAAATCAACATGAGACATGTACGGATGTGGAATATAATACATAAACATGCTGAGCTGCGGAAATGTGCAGCTGAATAATCATATATGAGGAATAAGTCTGAAGTGTAAAAACACAGCCGACATGGCTAACACAAAAGCATGCTAAACACTGACTAACTATTGTTCTAGTCTATGAAGCCTCTAAAGAATAATGAAGTACTGACTATTTACCGGGACAAGTCCCCCGGCATACCTGACTGACTAAAATACTTAAAGATTGTAAATAAGATAACGGAAATGGGGGCTCACAAAGCAGCTGATACTAGAATCCTAGCGAGCAGATCTGTCGTCCTGTAAATCAGTACCTGCATCGTGAAATGCAGGCCTCGGGCAAAAAGGACATAAGTACATTTGAATTATACTTGTATGTAAAACCAAATGAAATAACAAATAGTTGTGAGGTGCTCGGGAAAGGACAACCCAAATCAATAAACATGAACATCTTTGAAACTGAAACGGATAGTTGAATTGAACAAGAGAAGTATAGTCATAAGTACTCCCTGTTCTGAATGTGAAATCACTTGTTTTAACTGAGTTAATAATCTATGGCCTTAGGCTCAATATAAGTGCACAAGTCTGTGACCTCGGGGCAGTATACAAGTCTGTGTTCTCGGGCCCAAATACAGGTGTTCAACATTCAACAATTTATATTAAGGAATTGAGAATCATACTGAAATGTATAACACTGGAATACTGAACATTGCTATGCTGAGACATGTATTCATGAACTAATTATGGAGCTTAAAACATTAACTATTCATAAGCATACCGAGTTTTCATGACTGAGACTCATGAGATATCAAACACGATTCTATACTGATTAATACTGAGTTCATGACATTCAGAATGACAATTATGAACGAATTACGAAACTATGTCTTTTAGGGAGTAGAATTTCTGAAGCTCTTCATGAAACTAAGTCATAACTACATTTTTGATACAATTCATAATAGTCATGTCACGACCCTAATTACCGATCGTGCGGGCACCTACCTTATTATCACTAGTAGGCGAACCCTTACTCGTTAACCCATTAATCATTAGCCAATTTCAACTTCTTTAATCATTTATTAACAGTCAATAGATAAATGAATGAATGAATAAATAAAACAAGTTAAATTTAATAGATAATATAAGTGCGGAAGTCTAACTATTACACCGCCAAAATCTGAAAGTCATCATACAAGGACTCTAGCCAACAATGTCTAAAGAATATATCTCAAATATAATAACAAATAATGTCTGGAATGAAATTAGACATCTGAAAAGAGAGATCTTCAGGTGGCATGGCATGGATAGAAGCTCACCCTCGGATCTGATCGAGCAAACTAGCTTCAAGCTAGAGATGTAGTTTGGATGAAATCTCTGGAACACAATCTTCACTCAAAAAGGGTGCATCAAGGTAGTATCAGTACAAACACTATGTATCGGTAAGCATCATAGGCCGACTAAGATTAGTTCACGCATATGGTATAAAATTAACAAGATAAATAGATAGGCACTTAACACTTAAATCCAAGTCACAGAATATCCCATTACGGAGTCACAGCCTAAGATGAAGCTTCTAAACCACAAGTCTGTCAAGTTTCAATAATCTCACCTGATGATCACAAGTCCAAGTTCCTTCCCTACGTAGAGTCGCTAATCCATAATTTAACTCAATCAATGGTCATCATCATATCACAATAGGCATTCAACATCCATACCAAAATTAGAAACAAACGAGCATATAATAATGTAGAATAAAATGTAATGAGGTGCAATGCAAAATATGATGATGTGCAATGCAATCTTTGTCACACCCTTAATCCGATAGGGTGTGATAGGCACCCGACCCTTACCTAGGGCCGAGCGAACCCGCAGACTTTCGTAATACACATAATCATACTGGGCCCGCAAACGTGTCAAAATGCAGAAAGAAAATTTTCAAAGAACATCATACTTTTCGTCTTTTTCAAATCAAATAAAATCTGTAACATAATGCGTACTGATATATCGGCTTACATAGCCGATTACAAAACAAATCTGCAGCATAATGCATAATAATACATCGGCTTACGTGTACCGCTCACAAACCGACATATCACACACACGACAACATGCCGCAAAGTCTCTAACATAACTCCGGATACCATATCACACATCCGCTTTCGACTCGGCACACTCCGGAAAAAATGGAGCTCGTCAATCCAGTGGAACATCTTCGCTAACATCACCTACTTAACCGCGGGTACACGCGCGGCATGAAACGCGGCCCCGAAGAAAGGGGGTCAGTATGAAATATGTACTGAGTATGTAAAGCATGGCATACAGAAAACGAGATCATAGCCGAAGTGAGTAGTACATAAAAAATAGTGCAGTAATCAGAACCCACAAGGCTTACTTTTAAAACCTAATTCGTGCATATCCATATCATATCCGAATCATCATGGGACTTAGAAACATGAGTAAATAATCATCATACCATCATGTTATCATATATCATATCAGACTTCGTGTCACATCATATTTCGGAATATATATCATACTTCGAATACACCTCATATAACATATAACGTGTCCCGCCCTCGCCGAGGGACTCGGTGAACGTAATCATCATATCATCACCATATATATATATACATATAGCGTGTCCCGCCCTCTAGTGAGGGACTCGTAATCATGTATAGCGTGTCCCGCCCTCTAGTGAGGGACTCGGTGTATAGCATGTCCCGCCCTCAGTGAGGGACTCGGTGTATAGGATCATATCATCATATTATCACATATCACATACCACATATACACACATACCGCGGTCAAATATCCAGCGGTCAACATCACACATACCGCGGTCAAGTATCCAGCGGTCAATATCACACATACACATACCGCGGCCAGGGAACCCGGCGGTAATATCACATATACACATACCGCGGCCTAGGAACCCGGCGGTAATATCACGTATACATATACACGGGAACCGGCGGTAATATCACATATATACACGCCGGCAAATGTAAATAAACGAACGCGCGAACGATTAATCGTAAGTAACCAAATACGATTTAAAACATCTTCAAAGACTTAATAGGTTAATCAAAACATCGTTTATAAGCCACAACAGTAGTCAAATCAGATTTTCTTCCGAATACCACTCGGGAACATATCAAACCGAACTTCAGAAATCATAGTCACGTATCGGAATCATAAGTATACGAATCAACATTTCAGGCTCAACAAACAAATATATAATCATACTCGGGGGTCGAAAAGGTAGTCATATTAAGTTCTTTTCAAAAAGTCGTTAGTACTACACCAAAAAAAAGTCGCGGGACCCGCGGACGAGCGTCCACCCAATTCGGGCCCGCCTACGAAAATCATAGTCATCCTATGTTATCGAATCATTATTACAAATTCAAAAGATAAGTAAACCGATCGTACTTGAAATCGGAATAATAATCATATCATATCCTTTCAAAAATCGTCAGAAGTACATAAGGAGAGTCGCGGGACCCACGAACGGGTGTCGACCGAGCCGGCCCGCCTATGGAAAACATAGTCATCATACATCATGGAATCATTTTTGAGCATATCAAGGCCATCCGGTTCGTTTGTGAAAGTTACGGACGTTCGTAGTTTTTTAATCGTTTAGGAACAATACTCTTTTTTTTATTTTTTAAAAAACCAACTTTTATGCAACTTTTGAAATTTAGTCATACAAAAGACATAAGATTCTTTCGGAACAAACCGTGTACATAGCATTTCAAATCCAATTATCTCAAGGACATACGGATCATAGCTTGACCATATTAAGGATGCCAACATCACCAAGAGAATATGAATCATAAACATGTTCGGATTTTTCGAATAGAATTACCCCAAGGCTCATAACATATCATACCTTACTCATATCTAAGACATGCCAAAGGAAGGAAAGGTAAGCCTTACATACCTTGCTTGCTTCCTAAGCTAATCCAAATTCAAGTCTCGGCTTCTCAAAATCTACAACACGTCATTAGACACCAAACATTAGTCATAGGCACCTCGGAATCCCATTTTAAGCTCGCACTTTATTTACAAAAATTTGGGCAGCATTTCCGTAAATTCAACACCCCGAGAATTTAACTCGGCCAAATTCATCAACAACAATACCAATAAACATTCTAACAACATCAACCAAAACATAAGGCAACCCGAAACCTTCCAAGTCCAAGGAAATATCAACAACGCATTTCTTTTCTTCCAAATTCATAAACCATACCAACAATCCATACTTTAACAACATTAATCTCAAAAATACAAGAAACCATATTAAGATCACATTAGGTTCCAAAACAGCCCACATGATTTCAACTTCACTTTGAACCATTAAGCCTTCATTTTACAATATAGAATCTACAACACAACATCCTAAACATACCAAATGAAATTAGTTCTTCACTTCTACCTTACATCACACATACACGGCCACAACACAACAATTACAACTTCAACTCAAATCATTCAATACCTTCATTCTTATCACATAATCCATGACAACAACAACCAAAATACTAAGTAAAATCAATTCGCCATAACTTACCAAAAAACGGCCCACTACACGGCCAACATCAACATACATAGATTCCATAATTTTTCATCCATTTCTACACACTACAACCACACTCGAACACGCTAAATACAATTAATTCATCATTCCTACACCAAAGCAACATGTACACGGCTACAACTTCCACACCACAATTTCATGAATTTCATTCTTTTCCACATATCACAACATGCACAAACCATTCTTAACATATAAAAAAGAGGATTAAACTTACCCTTTTCCACTTTGTTCTTCAACTTGGCTAGGGTTGAGATTTGTAGGAACCAAGGATTTGTTTGCTCCAACAACCACTTCATGTTGTTTAGGACCTTCCAATTAGTGGGAAAACTAGAAGAAACCAATTTTTCTTGGTCAATTTTTGGTCCTCAATTTTCCAAGCCATGGCCGAATGGTTGCTTCAGTTGCTTCTCCAAGTTTCTTGATTTTTCTCTAAGTGTAGAAGATGATAAAAATGATTGACTTGGTCATCTTTTGTTACATATATAATGCTTCCATGTGGCCTATGGCCCACACCCCACACATGGCCACATATGGCCATTTTCATGAAATAATTAGTTTTCAATATTTCACTTCTAGCCCTTAATTTTCATGAAATGCCCAACTTTCCATAATTCACTTTTGATCCCAAATTTTTCTTATTCCAATTTTACCCTTAACACTCCATGCCAATGAAAAGATGAATATGCAACTTATGCATTTTTAACAAAATCGGAAGAAATTACAACCTTGTCCTTAACTTATCATGACTAACTCGGATTATCCCAATGTACCAAAATACGGGATATAACAAATGCAGTGCAATGCAATGCAATGCCATGCACTGGCCAATCACTCGAACTGTACACACATGCTAACTGATGTCATTGCTCAGTAGTCATGACCTGCAGGGGACCCATGGTGTCCACGTACCACTCGTTCCGGATACTCATCGGACCCGAGCCATAAATCCTCCGCTCCGAAAAGAACCTCGGACGCGGATCCACATCATGTACCACTCATTTTCAGAATGAACCTCGGACCACGGGCTCACAACTAGGCCACATCCTCACCCCCGGTCAAATGTGCCTTTTCATATGTATAGTAACACTGTCACATCACTCTCAATGATCAATTCATGAAGTACCATGTATCAAATAGTATCACAAGTTCAACAAGAAGATTATATTAACTTCTTCACTAATTTCAAATCACAATGTATGTCTCAACGTATTCCAGTTCATTAGTATGTATGGACTATGAACAATTAGCAATATCAATGTTAAACACAAGGCATCATGCCGCAAGTCTTCATGAATTATTTCCGAACCATTTCCATCATGTATGAGTGTATGAATGCATAAATGAGTGTAAACAGGGTAAATCAATGCAAACCAATAAAGCAACAGTGAAGGAACAAGTGTCATATCTAGACTTGGATCAACTCAACCATGAAATGAATACAACCCGTCTCAACCAACATAAGAGTCTATGTCCCTCTTTACTTCCATATATAACAAGTACGCCTCCCAACTAAGTCTTTTATCACCAAGATGCTCCATTTTTCTATATATTATCATCAACAGTAAATCATACATCAAGTGTTCATCTACGTACTATCATAAATATATAAATCACAATACAGGTCTAAACTCGATATCCTTACTTTCTCCAATGATATATGTCACAATAAGAGAGAATTGCTACATCACATATTCGTCATCTGATATATCGAAGTCTGACGATACTAATCTCAATTTATACTTCTAATGATTACAACTTCTCTAGACCCTTATGATCACCAACGGAAACAACAAATCTTTCTTAGATCAGTAAACTAAGATTTCATATCTCGACACGCTTTGTTTAATACTACTATGTCAACCTTTTACCTATCAACCATTCAAGCCAAGTAACAGTTTATCACGGACTTACCCAAACCTCTTTGTTTTTATCACTTACTTAATACTATAAAAGGACCACGTGAAACCCAATAGCCTTATCTATTCCACCAACTCATTTACCCTTTTTCCCTCGAGACTAATTAGTTAGGACACTCTTCATAACATCCTGTCCTATCGGAACTTTTTAACATCCCTATATTTCTCACATTATGACAAATTTACTATTTATCAGGAAGTCACAACAGTATATCAATTCTTAGACAAATCTCAACTACCATCAATTTATTAATCATTCCTCATATCTATCTCAACAAACTGGGACTCAGACACCTGCTTCACAAAGTTCATACTTAACCCTTTTTCTAATTTAGACAACTAATTTAACTAAGATCGCCATTACTCTAATACGACGGAACTTAACTCAGAGATCTCGAAAATAAGCCTTACCTTATCAAGATGCCGTACAACTCAGAAACACTAACCAACAAACATATATGTACGCTTAATAACCACATAGGTAAATACGAAAATATAGTACAATAAATAATATCATCTCTCACCAGCCATAAGTAACACAATAACCACTAGAGTCTTTGTTTCTGTTATCCAACCAATGTCCCCTATAGCCTATGACATACTAGAACTTACCAATTCATACCTAACCCTCAAGTCGACTTCACAGTGTACAACCTCAACATAACTCTCAAATTATTAGCTCTTGTTTCGAACTATCCCCCTTTTTATCCTTATTCAATCTTAGTCTAGATTAGAGATTCAAGCTTATGATTTACTACCTCATGAAATCCCATCTCACTATAGGCAAGACTCACCAATTAAACTAATATTTAAAGCCTATTATTCAATTCTCAATGCTAAGGTAGAAACTCATCTTCTTCAACTAGTCCCCATATATTTGCACCATTAATTCAAGCCTAAGATGATAGATAATCATAAGATAAGGTAAGGGAACTCACCCCCAAAAGAAACAAATTCAAGTTAAAAAAAATGGCTTATTGTTTCCCGTCGACCGCTGCGGCAGTCAAACCACTGCTACAGCGGTCTTGCTATAGCGGCCAAATGCCCGCTATAGCAGACCAAAAGAAAACCGACCACCGCTATGGCGGCCCATGTTCCGCTATAGCGACATCGCAATAGCGGGACATAGTCCGCCACGGCAGACATATGAACAATAACTGACCGCTGGCGGTGAGGGGCTCACCGCTATAGCGGTGCCGCCGTAGAGGTACAAGCCCCACCGCAGCGGTCCTATTTGGGCAGTAAGCTCGACTTTTGCCCAGTTTTTCACTCTATCACCCAACATTTCATCCAAGGCCTCACACACACAAACAAAACATGTATATTAATGTAAAAACACCATACGGACTCACCCGTGGCCTTGCAATCTCCAACGAAAGTCTAAATTTCTACGTCACCCCCCCCCAATGGACTCAATACAACCAAACAATAATCACAAACCGCTCGCATAAGAGTTTAGCGGAGGGGTTTCCATCATTCGGGGAAGAATAAGACAAGGAAGTGCAGATACCAATTGGAATCGTCTAGATACCAATTTGAATGAAGTAGCACGAAAGAATGAAAGAAGTGAAAGTTTCCTAAATATCCCATTGACTCTCGCAGATAGGTACGGAGCTCTTCTTACCGATCCGCAAGACTCTACTAGACACGTCCTTGTACAACGAGATTCACGAACCTAGGCTCTGATACCAACTGTCACGACCCTAATTACCGATCGTGCGGGCACCTACCTTATTATCACTAGTAGGCGAACCCTTACCTGTTAACCCATTAATCATTAGCTAATTTTAACTTCTTTAATCATTTATTAATAGTCACTAGATAAGTGAATGAATGAATAAATAAAACAAGTCATAATTAATAGATGATATAAGTGCGGAAGTCTAACTATTACACCCCCAAAATCTCAAAGTCATCGTACAAAGGCTCTAACCAACAATGTCTAAAGAATGAAGTATATCTCAAATATAATAACAGATAATGTCTGAAATGAAAATAGACATCGGGAAAGAGAGATCTTCAGGTGGCATGGCATGGATAGAAGCTCACCCTCGGATCTGATCGAGCAAACTAGCTTCAAGCTGGAGATGTAGTCTGGATGAAATCTCTGAAATGCAATCTGCACTCAAAAAGGGTGCAGCAAGGTAGTATCAGTACAAACACTATGTACCAATAAGCATCATAGGCCGACTAGGATTAGGTCACGTATATAAGCATAAAATCAACAAGATAAATAGATAGGCACTTAATTCTCAAATTCAAGTCACAGAATATCCCATAACAGAGTCACAGCCTAAGATGGAGCTTCTAAACCACAAGTCTGTCAAGTCTCAATAATCTCACCTGATAATCACAAGTCCAAGTTCCGTCCCTAGATAGAGTCACTAATCCACCATTTAACTCAGTCAATGGTCATATTGATATCACAATAGACATTCAACATCCGTATCAAAATCAGAACCAAACGAGCATATAATAATGCAGAATAAAATGTAATGATGTGCAATGCAAAATATGATAATGTGCAATGCAATGCACTGGCCAATCACTCGAACTGTACACACATGCTAACTGATGTCATTGCTCAGTAGTCATGACCTGCAGGGGACCCATGGTGTCCATGTACCACTCATTCCGGACTCACTCCTCGGACCCGAGCATAAACCTCCGCTCCGAAAAGAACCTCGGACGCGGGCCACATCAATGTATCTCTCATTTTCGGAACGAAACTCGGACTACGAGCCATAGTCTAGGTCACATATGTGCCTTTTCATATATCTGTACGTAACGGTCACATCCTCTTATTATCCATGCTGAAATCATCAAGTTCCATGTATCAAATAGTATCACAACTTCAACAAGAAGATTATATTAACTTCTTCACTAATTTCACATCACAATGTATGTCTCAACGTATTCCAGTTCATTAGTATGTATGGACTATGAACAATTAGCAATATCAATGTCAAACACAAGGCATCATGCCATAAGTCTTCCAAACCATTTCCATCATGTATGAGTGTATGAATGCATAAACGAGTGTAAACATGGTAAATCAATGCAAACCAATAAAGCAACAGTGAAGGTACAAGTCACAAAGCCACAAGTCATATCAAGACTTGGATCAACTCAACCATGAAATGAATCATACAAACCGTCTCAACCAACATAAGAGTCTATGCCCCTCTTTACTTCCTCATATAGCAAGTACGCCTCACAACTAAGTCTTGTATCACTAAGAAGCTCAATTTTCTATATATTATCATCAACAGTTAATCATACATCAAGTATTCATCTACGTACTATCATAAATATATAAACCACAATTCAGGTCTAAACTTAGTATCCTTCCTTTCTCCGATAATATATGTCATAATAAGAGAGAATTGAGTACAACACGACAATTTAGGTAATAAGTCTAATCACAATAACAGGGCAACGAGCCACCATCAACAACAATCAACCCAATAGAAATCCATCCCGAAACGCCACAGTATGAATGCAACTACACCCCATATTTAGTACATAAAGTAATGGCGACGAGCCCACAAAATCAGAAGTCATATCAACCTAACTAATATCCAAATAAAACACCATGTCTGAAGACCTAATCATGATTTCTCCCATCAATTCTACACAGTACATACGTTTCGCTAATCAAAGTCTAACTAAAGTAAGCGGTGACCTACCTGGAATATCGAGTAACAGTCTCGAATCGCCAAACCTTAGCCTTGTCTTCCTCTTTGGAGAACCTCAAAATGATTAACATCTATCAAATATGAATTCTATGTCAGAATACGAATCTAAGGGTACCCATATTGCCATAGTTTTACCCAAAATCCAAAAATGGACCCAAAATAGCCAAACCCGAGCCACAAGGGAAAAACTGTAATTTTATTGAAAATTCAGATACAATATAGTCAAAATAGTACTCTACGAGTCTAAACGAGTCCAACGATACCCATATTGCTATACTTTTAGAAAAATGTCCAAAATACCCCTACAATGTGAATCCGGGTTCATGAGGGTAAAATGGGAAATTTAGTGCATAATTATGTTACCCATCATCTAGTTAACCTTCAATCTTAATTTCATGGAATTCTATTCATCACAAGATATCCAAATTCATCTTTTTCTATTTTTAGCCCTAGGGTTCTTAACCCATTAGTTCTTCACAATTAGTGTGTAGGATGATTATGAGATGATGATAATCGACAAATAAATAATGAATACTAGGTTAGAATCTTACCCCAAAGTGCTTGTGAATGATTTTCCATTGCTCTCTCCCCAACCCTTCAACTATTGAAGGTTTCATCAATTCTTGGGTACTAATCTTTCACCCACCATTAATGGAGCTTAAGCTTGTCATAGGATTTGAAGAAGGAATGATAATGAATCACATAAGGGTTTGCACTTACCTTCAAGGAGGAACTTCACCCTAGCCCTAAGAAAATAGCCTCTCACATTCTAAGGAAGTGTTTTTGAGTTTATGAGGGGAAAGACTGAAAAATAACACTTAAAAATGACTTTCTGCCCGGGTGCACCCTTCGCTACAGTGGGTGCACCCTTCGCTATAGCGGCTGCCCAAATTTTTGATTTGTTCAAAACTTCGTTTTAACCCCTAAAACTCATCCAGAACCTCCGAACACAAACCATTTATGCATTTTGATTGTAAACCACGTTACGGACGCACCCATGATCTCGAAATTCCCAAAAGAGATCATTTTAACCCGGTGTTGACCAAGTCAACCCCAACACTATGAAACTAAGCCTTCACTCGAGACTCAAAACATCTCCAAACACCTTGGGACCCAAACCAATGACTTCACTAAGTCATAGGTCATACTAACGGGACTCGGGGAAAGGGTCAACACGGTTAAATGGGTCAAAACACTATAACAACTAAACGGGTCGTTACAAGTTATAAAAGAAACGTGGCGTGGGGAGAATCATTAACATTCCCACACGTAGAGAGTTAGCCTTACATATCTTAATTCTGGCCTTTTAGTGTACTACAATGTTTGTCATCCCTTTCGACTTTAATCTATAGCAATACATGTCAAAGGGAATCAACATTAGTAATAATACTCATGTTTTGGTCATCTAAGAATTTTATCAAACACTTGGTGGACATGAATCTCCATGGTGTTTCTACTCCCAACAACCCATCCTCTTGCTTCTAGATGATTCTATAATCTCATAATGCTACAATTATCATCATCCCTCATCACCCATAAGATAAACACCACTCTTAATCAACAATCAACAACGAACAACCCAAATATGTAATAGTTCATGCTTTTCTATCAAACCCATCATACTCATATCTCATGAAATTATAGTCTATAATCACCAATAAAAAGATATAATCTATTAGAGGATGAGGATATTGCCTTTTTGATGTTCGATTCTCTTGAATTCAGATTCTAGGGTTCTTTCGTTCAAAACTAAGTTTCAATCGATTATCTAAAGATTTAAGGGTTTAATCATGTTAATAAGGTATTGGGGAATTGAAATCAACTTAGAATCATCATTAAAACTTACCTTGAAGTGTTCTTGAGGTTTGGAACGAGTTTTATCTCCATCTAGGTCGGTTTTCGTGTTTGGGGAAGTTGGGGAAATAAAACCTAACCCAAAATATATAATAAAAATGCAAAACTAAGAAATCCCGACATGTGCAGCACCTGTGTGTCTCATGGGTGCCGCACAAGACCAATAAAAGTTCAGAAAGGGTGCCTACGAGTGCCACCTGCGTGACGCGTGGGTGCTGCGCACTGCCTTTAGTAAAATGGGAACCACTTCTTGTATAGAGCTCTATTTGGCCTCCACCATATATCGATGGAAAGGTGTTATATCCCGTATTTTGTACATTGGGACATTCCGAGCTAACCTCGATAAGTTAAGGACAAGACTATCTCGGGATACGAGGAAGAGACTTTTAACCTCCGATTTTATTTTAGGGCAAAAGTTGCTTATAATTTTATTGGTATGGAATATTAAGGAAGATTAGGGGTTAAAAGTTAATTAAGGAAAGTTAATTATTTCATGAAGTGCAAAAAGGGCCATGTGGCCGTGTGGCTTGGGTGTGGGCTCCCACCCATGCCTTGGCCAAACTTGATTGCTTCAAGCCATGAAAGGGGGCATGTGTCCACCTTGTATTTGTAGGGGCTATACATATATATAGATGAGTGATGACTAACAGATCATATTCATCACATTCACAATTCAAGAAACTTGGAGAAACTTGGAGAAAAAGAGAGAAGCCATATTCGGCCATGACCTAGCCGAACAAGAGCCTTGAGAATTGATCAAAAAAATAATTCTCTTCTATCATTTCAACCAATTGGAAGGTCCTTGTTAACGTGGGATAGTTGTTGGAGCAATCAAACCATTCATTTTTGCAATTTACAACCCTAGCCAAGTTGAGAAGTTAAGTGGAAAAGGTAAGGTTTAATCTTCTTTTACATATGTTATGGATGGTTTGTACATGTTATAGTGTGTAGAAATGGATGAAATTCATGAAATCATGCATGGTGATGTTGAACCGTGTGTGGACGGTTTTTGTAGAATATGGTGAACTAAATTTACTTAGTGTTTTGGTTGTTGTTGTTGTGGATTCTATGAGGCAAAATGAAGATTTAATGACTCAAGTTGAGGTTGTAATCGTTTGTGGGTTGTTTTAGAAGATAATATGATTTTAATATAGTTCTTGTATTTATGAGAATGATGTTGTTAACGTGTGGATTGTTGGTGTAGTTCATGAATTTGGAAGAAAGAAATGTGTTGTTGTTGTTCCTATTGAAATTGGAAGGTTTCGGGTTGTGTTGCATATTGGTTGGGCTGTTTTGAATATTGTGCGGGTTGTTTGAAATGTTCTTGAGCCTTGTTTGAATGATCTCGGGTTAGTACTTGAACGTGTGAGCATTGATGTTGGCTTGATTGTATGTGGTTGAATTGAATGTAAATGAAATGCCGTCGAATTATGTAGAAAAGAGTTACTAACGTGAGAATACGTTTTGAATTAATTGTTGATGTTGTTAATATAGTTGTTGGTATTGTTATTGGTGATTTGGCCGAGTTGAATTCTCGGGGTTGTTGAATTTATAAAGGAAATGCTGCCCGAATTTCTGTAAATAAAGTGCTAGCTTGGGATTGAATTCCTAAGTACCTGTAACTAATGTTTAGTATCTAATGACGTTGTTGTAGATCTTAGGAAGCCCGAGACTTAAGTTCGGATTAGCTTAGGAAGCGGACGAGGTATGTAAAGCCTAACCTTCTTTCTTTTGGCATGTCTTAGATGTAAGTAAGATATGACACGAGCCTTGGGGTAACTCTATTCATGAGATCCGAGCATGCCTACGATTCTTATTCACTTCTTGATGTTAGCCTTCCTAATATAGTCGAGCTATGGCCCTTGTGTCTTTTGTATGATTGGATAGTAAATGTTGCATAAAGAGTTCTTGTTCCTAACAGATTCTATGTTGAATAAGATCCCTAACTTTCATAGACGGGCTCGGATCGCTTCGATACGTTCTTAGGGGGTCCTAAAACGAATAATGTGTGTAACTTTCATAGGCGGGCTCGGATTGGTTTGGTACATGCCATGGTCCCCGAGACTTTCCTTGTGTAGTTCTAACGACATCTTGAAAGAACTTAACATGACTATCGTCTTAACCCTCTAGCGTTGATTACTTACTTGTCTATTAAGTCTCGAAAGATGATTTATATACATATGACTATTTACCATTCTGTGTGTGCATTTGCTTGCATCTTTCTCCAAGTCCCTCACTAGAGGGCCGGGTTCTGTATATCTATATATGGCGTTATGATGTGTTCTGGCGATATGATGTGTTCTGGCATTATGATGTGTTCTGGCGATATGATGTGTTCTGGCGTTATGATGTGTTCTGGCGTTATGATGTGTTCTGGAGTATGATGTGTTTACTGGAGTATGATGTGTTTTTCGGAGTATGATGTGTTATGGCGCCAATGACGGGGTGGCGACCATGTTCACCGAGTCCTATAATGGGCCGGACTTACATGTATGTATATGTGTGATATTAATATGCATGTTTGTGTCTCAAAGGCAAGCATTTTGATATTCTGGATATTGTACGCGTTTTCTGTACTTCTTACTTTGGTTATACCCCGTCTACTTTATCTCGTACTACACATACTCGGTCACGTATTCGTCGACCCCCTTTCTTTGGGGTCGCGTTTAAATGCCGTAGTACGGATGCTCGATTTGGTGATCCGCCGACCTAGGATATCTATTCTGCTACTTTGGGCGCTCCCGTTCGGAGCCTACATTTTGGTACGGACTCTTTCGTTGTATATGTATACGTCCGTTCGGGGGTACGGCGGGGCCACTGTCCGTCATATGATACTGTCGTTACTCTTAGAGGTCTGTAGACATATGTGTGGGTTGTGAATAGTTACTGTTCAGTTATGTCTGCGTGATTTATGTTTTGGGCGGTCCCATTCGCCATGGCAGCCTTATCGGCTTGCGTATGTATATATTTTGGGATGTTGTGTTTTATGACAGTCTTACCGATTTCTGTGCGGTATATATGTTTATATGTGACAGTTTGAGACGACGTCTGACCTTTGTATTTGTATAAGTATTTGTATGCTGATTCTGGTTAACGGGTGTGTACGAGTGTCCAGCTCGGGCACTAGTCACGGCCTACGGGGTTGGGTCGTGACAAAAGGTATTGCAAAGGGCTACAACTTTCTTGAAGAAAGTTTTCCCAGATTCCCAACGAATTTTGCACGCAATTAGGCTGGAAGACAGACCTATCAAAAACTTAGTCAATTTTATCGAATCTTATGCAACTCACTATCTGTCTTGATTTCAAAACAACTATTTCCTCCCAAACTCATCCTGATGGGACTTCATATGGAAAAAATGTCATATTAATACTCATTTAATATATTCACACCTAACCCAGATTTATGGAGTGTTACAAGATATCTTTTGGATGACCTAACAGTGTAAAGTTTTCATTACAAGGTGAAAATGAGTTAAATTCTATTTATTTTACATTCTTCATGATGTTTTTATTTTGATGATCCTTTAGGTCATTTTGGAAGTTTTGATAATTTTACCCCAGTTGACCCTTTCCCTAGCTTCATTAGAGTATATTTGACTTGTGAGGATGAGTGACGTGATTTCCGAGGCATTCAGATGTGATTTGAATGAGAAAATGAAAATTTTAGAAGTTCTTACGTATTTGGTTGACCAAATTCAACATTGGAGGTAAAAGGGTCTTTTTGGTAATTGCGTCAGTTTCAATAGGTTCGGAATGTCAATTATGACTTAGTAGAATAGTTAGTTCGGTTCCCGAGGGACTAGAGGGTATTTTGGTCTTTTTGGTTGGTAAACTAATTTTAAGGCATTGGGTGTTGACCGAGTCAAGACAACCTCTTTTGAAAATTCTGAGTGCGCGAGTGAATTCGTAGCGTGTTTTATAATTAAGATGCATATTTGGTTTGTATCCGGGAGGTTCCGGATGAGTCTCGATATTTCAGGGTGGAAGAGTGAAAAACCACATACTTTTGTTTTTTAGTGATCTGTTTTCCTTCTTCGCGTTCACGAGAGTTGTGGGCCAGGTGGGACGTATTCAAGTGCATGGGCTCTCTTTCGCGAAGAGAGGGGTCTAGGTCAGGTCGACTGACCCATCACGTTCGCGATGGGCTGGTCGAATTCGCGTAGGCCTAGGCCGGGTCGTTGATCGTGATGCGAGGTAGCCTCGCGTTCGCAAAAAAAGATTAATGCCTGGACAGATTTTAAAACCCCATTTCGTGATTTGATTGCTTATTCACATATTTATCATTTGAAGCTCGGTTTAAGGTGATTCTGAGAGATTTTGCAATCCATTGGGTAAGAATCTAACCTTCCTTTTATGATTATTTCATGGATTAGTAAGAGTTTTCATGCTATGATTATGATTTAGGAGTAGCAAATTGGGGGTTTTGGACCTTAGGCTTGAAATAAGAGAAATTCAGTTAAGCACGAATTTGTGGATAGATTTTATTCATTTTTGAGATATAGATACTATAAATCATGGGTAAACTAATTTTGGGTTAAATTTCCCGTTTTTCCCTTCGAGGCTCGGAATCCTACTTTGGGTGACTTTTTGGGTTCGGATTTAAAGTGTGCTAATATGTGTATCATTGGATTCGTATGATTTCTAGAATGATAATTTGACCTTATTGAACTCCATTTTCCTACGAAATTACAGTTTTGACCTTCGGTATTTAGAACGGGGTTTTTCAGTTGACTTTTTAGACACGAATCTTTTATAGGGCAATATGGGTATCGATTGACTCGTATTCTTACGTATAATCCGTGTTTGAACAGATTGTGATCGTGTGGTGGCTCTACAGAAGGTCAAGGCATCACTGTGATTATCGGACTCCTGTTCCAGACATGTTGAGACTATAAACCTTAACTTACGCGTCATGGTTGGTTAAATTGGAGTAATAAGAGGGGAAATGGGGTAACTAAAGGGGGTCTTGATACTTGTGAGGTGACGAGTACTTATAGCGGGTACCGGTGCCATGATAAGGATATTTTTGTAATTTTAATTGTATAGTCCGATTTGAATGCCACGCTTTGGGCCTTAGCTGATAGCATAGATTAATTTGCGTTTGTGATTGGTATATGAGGTCCCTTACTTACTGCTTCTATGCTTATTACCTGTCTCATGGTGATTATGTGTTTCACCACTCCTAAATACTCGTTTAAAAGTGGAAAGAGCTAACGATTAAGTCTTTATTGCATAGTTTGATTTCTTATTGTTGTGCATTCCTTATTCATGTTGTTTATTATATCTCATGAGCATTTGAGGATACGCGTGTAAAGTCCGAGGGGGAATGATTTCGGATGGAGTGACGATAGTGATATGAGCCAGATTGGCCAAGTGACAGATATTGTGAGCTTATGGGCTGTGTTTGATGATTTGGAAGCCTAATGGCTAGGAAACCCAAAGGGAAATGGTTCCTGGTTGGTATATAGACCTTGCGGGTCCCACATGGCTCGTGATTCGTTAATGTTCGAACGTGTGTGTACTGGGAGATGGAAAAGGCCTTGCATTTCATATCATGGCATATCATACTATCTCATTGATCTCCTGGTTATGATTTACTTGTGTTGTTGCCTGGTGTTATTTTTAAATGCATATGTGGTTATTTGACGGACTGAGGATTTCGATGCTTATTTGGTTATTTGATGGACTGAGGATTTAGAGGCTTATTTTGTTATCTGACGGACTTGTGGATTGGAAGCTTTCACCTAGGCTTATAAACCGATTTATCGTGAATATTTTTTTGTTGACTAATATCGGCTAAGTGTGGAAGCAGTAATCATATGCGAACCCTCGCCTCCATTTTAATTAGGGTCAGTTCGATGATGTTGCTGAGTACACGTGTTTCCCGTACTCACGCTACACTTGCTGCACCTTTTTGTGGGCAAATTCTATTCCTAGCATAAGTGGATCTCTGGACGCTTCCGGCCGTTAAGGAGACCATCTAGATGATTCGGGGTGAGCCACTAGTGTGATCCGTGGCACTAGATCTTCTTCAGTTATCTTTACTTTCTGTCTTTTGTTTTGAACAACTTATGTATTTTCGGGATGTATTCCCAGACTTATACTCTATTTAGTTCGTTCTTTTACTAGTGACACTATATTTGGGGATGGTTGTACTTTTATTTCTGCACTTTTATGAAAATAAGGTGTTTTAAAGACTTAAAAGTTGACATGTATGTTTATTCCATTTTATTTGTTACTTAAACTGCTTAATCAGTGGGTTGTGGATGGCTTACTGAACCCGGGGAGTTAGTTCCTCACGACTTGTGAAATTGGTTCGTGACAAATTGGTATCAAAGATTTAGGTTAATCAGTCTCACATGTACAAGAACAATGTTTAGTAGAGTCATGAGGATCGATACGATAAGCTCCGTATTTATATTCGAGGGGCTATAAGACATTCAGGAAACTTCCATTCTTTCATTCCTTATCGTGTGTGTTTGACTCGGTTAAGGTCTAAATTTTGTTGTTCCAATATCTCACTGATGTTGAGGACACGTTCTCGGGTTCGTACATGAGCGGCTGGATGTGACATCGCTTGGTATGGTACAAGGTGTGTGACTGTGATAAAGGCGCGTGACCAACTTCAGATTTTAGCTTTGACTTGAAGACTCGATTGAATGGAGCCATGACTAAGATTCCCCGATTGCGGCGATATCCCTAGGAAATGGGCATGATGTCACAAACCACTACATGATAGCCAAGTCTCAACGGTTAGTGACTCGGAAGTCGCGGAAGTGCATTTATGGCATGTGACGGGAAGATGTTGTTGATTCTAGATGGTACGGTTAGCCGGCTAACCATGTCATAAGTGTGGAATGGTAATCTGGTACGTCGGCCCGCTATGGCGGTCAAAACCCGCGCTATACGCTATAACGGACACTCCGCGTATAGCGCTACTTTGACCGGCCAATTTCTGGTATCTTCCAAATTTGGAATCAACACCCGGAACCATTCCGGAACCTCCCGGACACAAACCAATTATGCAAATATATATTAAAACGCACTACGAACGCATTCGTGGCCTCGAAATTCCCATCGAAGGTCTCGTTGACCAAGTCAACCCCAGGTATCTCAAGCTTTCCGGCCGTCCCCAAAATGCACACGAGTGCGTTGGGAGCCCGAGCCGAATATTCACACAAGTTCTAGCGACTATCGGACCTCTCAAAATCGACGGATATCGCAAAAAGGTTCGTTTACCCAAAAATCAACTATGAGTCGAAACGGTTTCACTTGAAAGCCAAATTTTCCAAAGTCATCAAAACTCACTCTGGCCACCTACCTGACCATGCATTTTTTGTCCCAGGTGGGTCAAAATGATACTAATAAGGCTCGAGGAAGGGTCAACGGGCAAAATAGTCAAAAATGCAATAACGACCAAACGGGTCGTTACATCAGATACCAATTAAACAATCGCTCGTCCTCAAGCGACAAGGAAGAGAACGGGGAAAGATGCTTGAGCCCGCAACAACTGAGGATATCTCACACGTATCGAGCTTCTCCTAATAGGAAGATTCTCATCGAACAAAACTGAATCCTAACGAATAATATAGGAACCATCAGAATGGCAACCCGATATAAAACCATGGAAGACCGGATGACACGACCGGTGCGGTGGAAAACCAACTCGTAAAACACCGGGTACAACATAAGTCTCGAAATAGCCACGATACACCTCGGGCTCCTTGCCCTCCTTTCCCAAATCGCGTGGCCTACATGGGTGTGACCTTGAAGAACTGTGCACTCGCCAATCGATCTGACTCTTTAAACTTAGCTCAAGATCCAATCCTCGTATCTCCGTATTTGAATTTTCCTCACAATTGATCCTTGAATTAAAAAATTGCTTTTGCTCGAATTCTCTGATTTGATAAAGCCACAACTCTGAACGCGATCAATAGGCCCCACATACACTTTCCCAAACCGAGCGATCCTTTGAAAGCATGACCACGAGCCATAGCCCGTTACGAGCAGGAAAGATATTACGGTGCTGCTAATCTTTCGCACTTGCTAAAGCCGTTTCGTGCACGATTACTTAGAAACACATGAACACATATACTAAAATTCTGAAACCATAACTTACTCTCGCCAGAAAGAATCCTTGATACCATAACTTACTCGCCCGGAAAAGAATCTTGATTAATACGAGATCCTACGTAATTCCATGGCTGATCTTGTTGATGGCTAACTTGGCTAGTTCTAAGTCTTCTTAAACCTTGAATCATTATAGAAACATACCACAAGGCTCTCTCGCGGCGAAGTCGATCGGAACTTCGGCGACCCCTTACGAAGATTTATCGCATCTATAGTACCTCCTCAAATCATTACCATGCTCATTACAACCCCTTATACTAACCGAAAGGTTGACCCTGGTAAGATATTATTCAAGCCTAGTCGCACAAACCCCAAAGCTAAACTGAAACTCATCAAATCCATGAAGTTGATTTACTGGGAACCCATAAGTTCTTTTGGAATTATGAACACAATTCATCAAGTTCTAATCAAACCACACTGACCCGAAATCATTGCACAATTCCTGAACATTTATCAATCACAACTCAAACTGACTCCAAATTTCGAAACTAAACAAGGTCTTACCACGCATAATAAATAAAGTATGTCACTCTCCGCTCCCAAAAGCTAAATCATGTCCAAATTGTCCCTTTGATGCCGAATAACTATACGCCGATCTCGATTCATCTTACTCGATCTTTACCGGCAAACGAATCCGATACGATCCAAACTTTTTTTGACGCAAAACCTGAATCCTCATATAATAGTCATTTAGTCATTCAACCATCGAACCTCTCATTGTATCACCTCGATATGCCCATAAATTTTCCGAAAGTATCCAATTTTACAACTGCCGCTCTAAATCTTACACAACTACTCCTGAGTCCTTAATATCCACGATCTTGCTCACCTAGGCTATGCAATCAATATTACTTGCAACATAAGACACTACCACGAATATGGTCCCCGAAAATACACTGCTAACCCTCGCATAATCGAAACTTCCACAAATCCTACCTCTTAAACCCACACTAACTCACCCACTGTGAAGTATTACGAACTGCCCAATGGGGTACCACACAAGCCATTTCCATAAGCCTTAACATGTCGGTTACATGAAATTTGCATTCTTACTAGCCGATGATCACGAAACCACACGGAACTCTATCGTATCACTTAGTCCATTTCTGTAGACTTCCTTTTTTAAGCTACTCAACAAACACACCCCGTCGGAAATATGCAAGAAGACAATACCACAATTCATACTGACCCAAGAAATCCCCAAGATGTACCTTTTACTTATCGAATCTCAAGTAACTATACCTTTCCTCGACTCTTTAATCTTCAATTTCTATTAGTTTGCATACACCGACATCGTCTAACCATTACTCAAACCCACTCAGTAGTCTATCACATAACATTAAGTCTCGCACACTAGCTGAATCACACCAGGAGATAATAGTAGGCCACAGACTCTAAACATTATAGTTTTCCCTTAACTCACTCAACTCTAAACCAAAAACTCTCAAAATCCTATGCATCGCATAATCCCAAGTCCGGCGTATCACATCGCCAGTCTTACTAATATCCTTATGTATCCCACTGAATCGTCCTTGCCCGAATTGTCTTGCTCAATTTCTGAAATATATGCCAAACTTAACTCAGTTAACCCACCCTTGAACTACCATTTCAAGTACCCAGGTTTACTAATCCCTTACTCAAATCGTTAACGTTACTAGTCCTCGAAGAATCACCTCTTACCTCAATTATCGAATCTGAACACCTCTAACCGTTCGCACGCCAATTCCTTTTTATTCAATCACATAAGCCAAGTAATAACACCACTAGTAGCAGGATCTAGTCAATTTTACACAATGAACACAAGATTCTCAACCTCAGTCCCCCACTGACCTCTATTAGTTTATGACATAACCGAACATACCAACTCATCCAACTCTCAAGTCCACTCTACACTTGTACAATCGCAACCAAGCTCTCACATTACTTACACTTGCTTCAACGATTTCCATTCTGCCCTTAACCTCAAAAACACCAATCAACCTCATCGGTCGTACCCCTTATTGTACGTCATGATATAATGTCCCCACGACTCAAGTAACCATATTACCTATCCTCAAGTCTTACAAACCCTAATCCTCTGAACCCGATAGCAAGATGCCTCATTGTAATCCTTTAGTTTCCATATTTCATTTCAAATCACTTTATCACTATCAACCAACAAACACTCAAATCCGCTCGATCCTCTAAACCAATCATCCGTCTGAGCCGAACAAACCACAAACAATATCAATACTTCTCCTCAAATTGAAGTGTAGCAACCAGTAACTTCCCAAGTTATTAACTCATCGCATACGCCCATAATTGAAGTGATTTCTATCAGTCGATTACTAGCTTCTCAGAAAGCCACAACTCAGTCAAATTTACCGATCAATCGATGTGCCCATAGCATTCACTTAATAACAGAGTAGTCCTTTAACATCAATGAGCTTATATCAAGAACGACCTTTAGTACCATATTCCCGAGATATCACGTGAACATGTAAGTACGACTGTTACCAAACCATGCCTAATTATTTCCACAAGATTCAATACTCCATATTAACCATAGCTCAGATGACCAATTTTATCGGTACCGTTCTGTCATGCCGAACCCCCTTTTACCTTTCACAACTGAACATGAATTTCGCTCCCGTATCAATTGCAACCTTATCCTGACAACTATATTAGATACCAACTTTTCCCTTCCCAATCTCATGAAAATTAATCATGTCTAACATGTTCTATAAAGTCTTACTTCGCTACACGCTTTTCACGAAAGTCTTCCTTCATGACCTCATTGTCAACTTTTTTTCTTATGACACGCGATCACAACACGTTTGCCCAATTCGATGGTCATTACCGAACTTACACTTGTTCTCACATACCGATCTTTAATACTCTCTTTGGCTGCTGAATCGTTGACCAGCCATTATTACGCCAGTGTCACGCACACCATCATAAAGCCTTGATGAAGCTGAAGTTTTTCCTAAACCGATCATATCATCGAGCAACCCACTATTGTTAAGCCATCAATGCACTTTGTCAACACGAGCAACAGCATATTTGAAACATGGAGACCAGCAACCCTCGAACTATCTTTCCCATTTCTCACCGAACCCTTACAATAAACGAGTCTAATCGCGACTCCGCGCAATCAAATCCTTGGGCCATAACTAGGGCGGAACTTGATCACGTGTCGAATCGAGAATAACACACCTCGTACCATACCACGACACGTCATAGATCGACCGTTCGCAAAATTCGGGACGGTTCCACCTCCTCGTGGGTGATTAAGATAAGAAAGTTCGAGATACTAATGGAATCCACTAGATACTAATTTGAATGAAGTCGCACGAGAGAATGAAAGAATTGGAAGTTTCCTAAATGTCCTATAGCCTCTCGCAGATAAGTACGGAGCTCATCGTATCGATCCACAAGACTCTACTAGTCCCACTCTTGTATTATAGACTGGGTGACCTAGGGCTCTGATACCAACTTGTCACGACCCAATTTCACAAAGTAGCGCGGGTACCTACCTATCCCATCTTGGTAGGCCAACCCTTAACCCAACATTCACAAACATAGTATAAATAGCGGAAGAGGATAAAGTAACGAAGTCTGTCATATGAATATATAATAAATGCGAAAGTAAATCAAAAACTACCCCAGTATCTGGTCTGGTCATACAAGAGCATCTAACTAAAATCTATAAGTCTGGAAGTAATAATAATACATCAATAGTCTCAATAATGTCTCAAAATAACTAACTAAGACATAATGGAAGAAGAGTTTTTGGGTGGCGAAGCGTCACGTACTCGCCCCAACGGACTCGAATCGGCCGGCCTCGAACTCGGCCGCGGGGGTAGACGTCGATCACCTAATACTGCGTATTCGTAAAGGAATGCAACAATTGCAGGTCAGTACAAACAAAGCGTACTGGTAGGTATTATAGGCCGACTAAGATTAGTTAACATATACCAAGACAATAAAGTAAGATAAACAGGTAAATCAACAAGATATAAGTCAGTCACGAGCCAGTAACCAAGTACAAGTCATCATCTATGTTATAGCATCTAAACTCAACTGTGTCAAATCTCAATATATCCAATCTGAATCCATTAATCGCAATACATATCAGGCATATAACACCCAATTGGGCCAAGTTTCAGTATATCATTCTTTGAATATGTATATCACAATACCTACCACAGGTCTAAGCCCAAATGTTCTAGGTTTCAATATATCAACACCGAATCCGTATATCACAATGGCATCACAATAAATCACAGGAATATCACAGGAAGCCATATGATACAATGCAATGGAATAATGTATGAAGTGTTAATGCAATGCATATGCACCGTACACATATACTCCGATGATGGAACATTACATCTCGGCAGCACAACCCATGAGGGACCCACGAAGTCCACGTACCCTCACGATTCGAGCAAAGACCTCGACAATCGCTACCAGCACTCATACCTCGATTCGGGGATAAATATCGGACATCGGTCCTCACGTCACTCTAATCCAACTAAGCCCAGCTCATAACAGTGTTTCCTTGTTTATCATCAATGTATCAACAATATATCATGAAGGATGAGAATGCGTGCAAGGAATGAGTGCAATATCAATAATCAGATCAATCTCAAATAGTACCACACACGGGCAGACCAACAATATCAATAAAAGGCTACACAATAAGCCACAATAGAATCACAATCCTCGTCTCAACATCAACAAGTAAGGTGCTACAATATCATCATCAAGATATATCACTAGTCACCTATATCTAATATCTCACGTGGCAACGAGCCAATAATAAATAGAACAAGATAAGTCGCACGACACGACGGGGTGGCTGGCCCCAAATCATACAACAAAGGCCCTGACCTAAGGCAATATTCAACCCAAAATATTCAACTTCATTCTCGAAGGTTTACATGGGTTCTCTAACAATATCGTCTAAATATATGCTTCGGCCAATCGAAGTCTCACTATAAAAAGCCGTAACCTACGGAAGGACGAACAACAAAGTCTCCAACAATCACACCTTAGTCTTTCCTTTCTTTTGAGCCTTGTGATAATGGAAGCCTAATCATATTCAAAATATGCAAGTAGAAACAAGAAGAACATCAATCAAACCCTACTTCTATTCAAGACCCAAATCCCAACCTATGGAATGGGTTTTATGAACTGGAAAGATGAAATTAGAAATCTATAGGTCCCAACATGAAATTAATGTTCTAGGTGATCAAGTCCCATCAATTATAAGCTATAAGAACTAACAAATCACTTAAATTCAGATTCTAGGCAAAATCCCCAAATTTGGGTATGAACCCTAACTTCCAATTCCATAAATTAGCCACTAATTAGGAAGGAATCATGAAAAAATAGATTCTAATCATCAAATCCATGCTTAATGAAGCTAACCCAATCAGTAATTCAAGGTTTTATAGCCTAGAACAATGAATCGACAAAAACCCTCTTTTAATCCTTAAGTTCTTAAAGAAACTAGCATATTTTATAGATTTCCTATGATGATTAATGGAATATGGAATAATAATGAAGATGGAAGGACTTATCACAATCATTCTCCCCCAAGAAATGCCTTGAAATGCTCCCAAAAGCTCTATTTTCGAAGTGGGTAATGAATGAAAGACTTAGGGCCTTTAAATAAAAAATCTAGTCTGTCAGCCGCTATAGAGGTCAAACCACCGCTATAACGGTCACCCCACTGCTATGGCGCTCACCAGACACCACAAAATTTCTAGTATCTTCCAAACTTGGAATCAACACCTGGAACCATCCCAGAACCTCTCGGACACAAAAAAAATATGCAGATATACCTAAAAACGCGCTACGAATGCACTCGTAACCTCAGAATTCCCATTGAAGGTCTCGTTGATCAAGTCAACCCCTGATACCTCAAAACTAACTTTCCACCCCAAGTCCCAAAATGCACGTGAGTGCATTGGGAATCGAACCGAATATTCACACAAGTTCTAAACGACTATCCGGACCTCTCAAAATCGACGGATATCCGAAAAAGGTCCGTTTACCCAAAAGTCAACTATGAGTCAAACGGTTTTCACTTAAAAACTAAATTTTTCAAAAGTCACATCAAAACTCACTCCAATGCCTAGGGAACCATGTCAACTGTCCCCGCAGGTCAAAATAGTACTAATAAGGCTCGGGGATAGGTCAACGGGGAAAAATGGTCAACAATGCAATAACGACCGAATGGCCGTTACAGTTGGTCTCTATTTCTAATATTAAAACCGTTGTTGAATAGACTTCGAACGTTCGGAAGGGCAAGGCTTGTATTGGATAGTTCGTGGCACCCGTTTAGCATCGAGGCAGGTTACGGTTTACCTTTTACGGTAGAATCTAATTAGTGAAACATATGTAAGAGTTAGATATTGACGGGGAAAGCATACTAGGCCTTCGGGTATGGAGTTGAGGTGTAATCCTATTAGGTTGGTTGTTGTTGTTTGTGGGCTTGTCGCCTTGTTGTTTTGATTGGGCTTGTCGCCTTATTTGGTTGTGACTTGTGTATGCATTCATCTTTCTCTTGTTATGTCACTTATCATCGGAAAAAATAAGGATAATGAGATTACGCTTGAATCGTGATGTGTGCTTATGATAAGACACGAATGAGATCTTGATTATGATTTATTGTTGATTATGATATCTTGCATGGCATACATACTCATTTCATATGATACATTGATATGAACTATGACTTGGTACTGATGATGATAAGTGAGACAAAGGAACATCCGAGGTCTTTGCCGGATTGTGTATAAGAGGTGAGAATCCGTGATCTGAGGCTGTTACCGGAGCGGAATGTGTTATACTCGTTGTTCGAGGTTTCTTGTAGGGACGAGGATGTACATGGACTTCGCGGGTCCCTCATGGATCATGACTATTGAGACGTGGAGGTTTCCGTCCTTAGCATGTGTGTACGGTATTGATAGTTGGCCAGTGCATTGCATCGCATATACATTCACACTTATAGTTATTTGGGTTGGGTTGATCTTATGTTGATTTGGTACGTGAATGTTCTTGATTGCTTACATGCCTACTTGTTAATTTCTTTCTTCATATATATGAACTAATTGTTGTCGGCCTATGATACCTACTAGTACATAATGTTTTTACTGATACTACCTTATTGTACTTTTTTCTGAGTGCAGAGTTTGCTACAGGATCCATATCAGCACCTCGTGAGTTTTTCCCGAGGCTTCTTATTTCAGTTTCTAGGGTGAGCTATGTTCCAGATCCGCAGCCCGAAAAATTCTTCTCTTTTATACCTATCTTTCTGTTTCTAAACAATATTTCAGACACTTATGTATTTCATATATTCAGATTTATGTAGTTTGTAGTGACTCTTGTACAATGATTGACCAGATTCTTGGGGGTTCTATTTGTACTTCCGCACTTAAATATTTATGATATGATTTGAGACTGCTTAAATAACTTTATTTTCTTTTCGTATGTCTAAAATGTATATTGAATAAGGGAAGCGTTCGCCCACCAGGAGGGTTAGCGTGGGTCCCACCCCCTCCCCGATCCACGAGTTGGGTCGTGACACTTGTGTGTCGTTAAAAGAGTTCTCAGAGTTCAACTAGCTATAATATATTGTGCTTTTTTCTCTATGATTTCATATTAATAAAGCTATATAATTATATTACCATTGCACGAGTGTGTGTGTTTTAATTTCCATTCGACCGAAAATATATAGTTATCATTCCACCGCAGTCTTTGATAATTCATTCTATATAGTTGTTAAATGTTGCTTTTGTGTCAGACTTAGATCATCCCCCCCCCCCTGCCCCCACCACCACCACGACCAATATGTTCTAATTTACATTCAACCGATAATATATAGTTATCAGTCCACCCCAATCTTTGACAATTCATTATATATAGTTGTTAAATGTTTCTTTTGTGCATGTCTTCTAACTAATTCATTTTTTTTACCTATATCACCCTACCCCTCCCCCTCCCCCCATTGAGTGTGTATGTTTTAATTTCCATTATACCGACAATATCCTTTGAGTCTTTGACAATCCATTATATAAAGTTGTTAAATGTTGCTTTTGTGTATGTTTCCCAGGGCCGGCTAGACCCTAAAGCAAGTCAAGGACTTGCTTTAGGCCCCAAGAATTTGAGGGCCCCAAAATAATTGTTATTTCTCTATACAATAGTATACAATTTACATAATTATATATTTCTTATCATTGATAAATTTATATCTTTATTTTCATATTACTGTTTAATGATCTATTTTTTTTTCTCTCACTAAATAGTACTCCCTCTGTCTTAATTTAAATATTGAGCATGGAGTTTAAGAAACAAATGGATACATTTGAATATTGTGATCTTAAATTAAAGATGTATGTAATCTTTTAAATCTTGCGGTCTTAAACTTACCGTAGAATGTTGAAACTGGAAAACTTACTATATATAGAAAAATGTACTCTTTTTGAGACACACCAAAAAACAAAGTAAGACATTTAAATTGCGACGGAGAGAGTACTAATTAATATTTTTGCCAATTTAATTTTACTTTTTAATTGAATTCTTTTTCGCTATTCACTAATTACTCACTTAACTCTATCTAATAATCCAACTTATCATTTATTTTTCTCACGTAAATTGAAAGTTCCTTGGGTTCCCTCCTTTCAGTTGTGATGCAATCAAGTATGCAAGTGTCGCAACAAACAAAGTTGTCAACTTTTAATTCATTCAATTTTTTGTAATATAAAACAAAGTTGTCATTTTTTTTATTCCTCATTTTCACTTACCTAATTTCAATCACCGATGCTCATTATATATAAGGCCTCCTATAAAGATTTGGCTTTAGGCCTCCAAAGTTATTGAGCCGCCCCTGATGTTTCCTAACTAATTCGTTTTTGACCTATATCACCTTGCCCCTCTCCTCCTCCCCCCGTTGAGCGTGTGTGTATTTTAATTTTCATTTAACCGATAATATATATAGTTATCACTCCACAACAGTCCTGACAATTCATTATACATAGTTATTAAATAGTGCTTTTGTGTATGTTTCCTAACTAATTCCTTTTCGACCTATATCACCCCCCCCCCCCCCCCCCCCCCCCCCACCCACAAAACCCCCAATTTAACTTAGCTTTGTGTTCAATATATATATATATATATAGACAAATGTTAACTAACAAAAATTCAAATTTATTTACAATAACAACAAAGGTAGGGGCACAAAACTGTACAAGCATATAAAATATTGGTAAAATAATTTAAATACTAATGTTTGGTCTTCATAAAATTTCTACACATAATTTCTAGGAACAAGGCAAAGAGCGTTTTTCTTATGCATAGTAAGTCCAGGTAAAACATCAGTGTCAGTATCTTCAATCTTCATCCCACAAGGCAATTTCCAATCAAATGCATAAAGAAGATTGGAAAGTATAATCTCCACCGTTGCAGCGCCAAGTGCCATACCTGGGCAGCTTCTCCTGCCTGCTCCAAATGGAATCAACTCAAAATCTTAACCTTTATATTCAATAGCTCTATTCAAGAATCTCTCAGGAACAAATTCTTGTGGATTATCCCATATTTTAGGATCTCTTGCGATAGCCCAAGGACTAACATATATTATAGTTTTTGGTTGAATTTCATACCCTTGTAGTATGGATTTCTGCATTGTTTCTCTTGCTTATAGCAATGGAATTGGTGGATATAATCTAAATGTCTCCTTTATTACTACTTTGAGATATGGAAGATTTTGAATATCATCTCCATTCAGGATGCTCTTATTGTTCCCAACAAAGTTTCTAATTTCCTCTTGAACTTTTTTCATGGCTTTTGGGTTCATCATCAAGGCTGTCATTGCCCAAATTAATGTACCTGTGCTAGTGTCTGTTCCACCAACTAGTATATTCTGAAAAAAAAAAAAAAAAAAAAAAATTGAGGAAAACAAAAGCATATTATTGAGCAGTTGATTACCCTGAGGATTGCCTTTATACTATCTAAAGTGAGATCAATTGGTGTTGATTGCTCTTTCTTCAATTGGAGCAAGAGATCAAGAATATCTCCATTCATGAATTTTGGCCTATTGGGATTAAGATGTTGCTCAATGAGTTCTTCATAAAACTCATCCAAATCCTGAAAATTCTTCTCAAGTCTATTTATATTTCCAGAGAGATTATCAATCCATCTAAGAAAGGAAAATAATCAGATATAAAAAAGCCTGCCAACATTTCTTCAGTCACTTTTAAAAGTTCAACAAATTTCATCCTTTCACGTGTTTCTTCATCATACCTAATACAAAAGCAACTCTACAAATAATTGTACTTGTTAGTGAAATCACTATACTACTTAATTAGTAATTTTTGAAGTGGCGGCTTATTGAGATATTTTCTTGATCATTCTAAAAACTTCATTTTCACGAATTGGACCAAATATTGCCCTTTCTTGAGACTAAGTAAATGAGCAACACAAATTTTTCTAATTTCTCTCCAATTGTCATTGTAAGGTGACATGGCAATATCTTGACCATTGTAAGACAATTTTCGCTGGCCAAGAAAAGAAGGTCTACCACAAAATGCTAAATCTTGTATTTTGGTTACCTCTTTTGCCAGATTTGCTGAAGAAACTACTACTATAGAAGAACCAAGTTTCAACGAAAAGATTTTTCCATATTTCTTGGAAAGTTTCCAAAAATAAAGATGAGGGGTTAAACTCGGAATGCTAATCCGAGATTTTTTTTTTTTTTTTTTTAAGAGGATGGGTTCACCGTTTTAAATAAAATTAGAAATAAATAAAAAGAAGTGCATTTAGTTGGGTTCAATCCCATGACCTAAAGGGATTAAACCTGAGGCTTAAGAGGCTCCACTCCCGCTTCAGTTTAGCCTACGTGTGTGTTCCTTCGGTTAATGTTAGATATATTTTAAGAATTATATACATAATATATCGAGTTTAGTAGGGTGATCATATGTTCACGTGACCCATTTTTTATGCCTAAATTCGCCCCTGGTTAAACTATCAAATTGATGCAAATTTCCAATGAATGGCAACCCTGAAGGGCCTGGTGGCAGAATGTTTTTCCATTCTTTTTGCCTTTAGGAAGAAGGAAAGTGAGAATAATGATAAGAAGGGCTACAAAGAGCGGAAAGAACATCATGTTTTTTGGTGAAGTCACTTGAAATGTCTTCTATATCTTGTATTAAAATTTTCTATACTTCCTTTCATTTATAGTAAAGTAAAAGGAGTTGGGACTTTGGATCAACGGCTGTGATATAGTATCAAAAAAGAAAATAAGTATTTATGATATTTAAAAAAATGTACAAATAGAAAGAAATTGATAATTCAAAGGAAAAAAATGGCATTGCATTTGTAAGTCACAATGACCAGATCCTGTGATAGAAAAAGGATAAACGTCGACGTATAGACTATAGTTTTGATTTTTAGAGGTACAGTAGTTTGATACTCTCTCTGTCCCAAAAAGATTGTCTTAGTTTGACTTGACATCGAGTTTTTAATAAATAAAGAAGACTTTCGAAATGAGTGGTCCAATACAAGCCTTAGATATTTGTGCGGCTGTAAATCATCTCATAAAGTTAAATTATTCCTAAATATAGATGTGTTAATTTTTTAGAGATAAACTATAAGAAAAGTAATATAATCTTTTTAAGACGGAGGGAGCATTTAGTATGAAGTTGAAAGAGACAAATGATTTCAACCATTTAATATTCTATTATTTTTTTTTCCCATGAAAGTCACACAGAAAAATTCACAGGCCACGATCATTAAAGCCTGAAAAAGGACCTTTGTCCTCTAGCAATCTATTTTTTCCACATTATCCACATGTTTTGTCTCACAATAATTTCATAGCATTAGACAAAGACAATTTGACAACTGAAGAAGTATATTGGGTTGTTTTCTTTTTAGAAGGGAAAAGAATAAACTCAAAAATATTAAAGCTTTCGTTTGGGTCCAAAATTATGATTCATTCATGGTCAAGAAAAAGGAATTCTAAATTTAATTTTGACAAGGGGCGCTTCGTATTATATATTTGAACCTACAAACAATTCTTTATATTATCAGTTGACGAACTTTTCATTACTCTTCATGAAGTTAATCTAGAGTAGTTAATTAATTTTGTATGGTTATGTCTTCAATTTGAATGTCATAGAATTTCAAGTAAATAGAATTAATAAAGGTGCACCCTCTTATATTCAATTATTATAAATTACAAATGTGACACCCATGCTGGGGCGGGTCAAAGAGAAGAACTTGTAGATTTGTAGGCCGGCAAGCTTCCAAAAAGGGTGAAAGTTAATTACAACGTACGCGAATCTCACATCGAAATGGAAGAGGAAAGTAAAAATCTTTATAAGGAATAACACAAGTTCACATGGTATGTGCTTTTGGGCTCACTAATATTGGTATAACCAAGGGACAAATCCATGAGGGCTGTTGGGCGAAAGTAGACAATACGTGTCGTGTGATTGGGCTATGACAAATATGATATCAGAACCGAACATTCCCTCTGGACTCGAGCCTTCCCAATGCCAATGAGAGAGCGGTCTCTAGAAGCAGAAATGCGACGTTTCAAACCCCTCGTGATAAATTTCCCTTAAGGGGGTAAATGTGCCATAAAAGGCGTTTTTGTGGCCTCTTCCAAATCTAAGCTATTCCCTTAGTACGGTAGCGGGACAAACCTCAAAGAGAACCTTTCAAAGAAGGAGTGTGCATTAAACTATAGTCATAAGGCGTGTTTGGCCAAAGCGGACACTATATGCTGTGCGTTTGAGTTGTGACAATAAAGGCATTGGTCTAGCTCCTCTCGATGTTCGCTAATTAGGTTTAACAATTATCAGCCACCCTAATTCCTTTTTTTCTGTTGTTGTGAAAAGGAACATAGATAATTCAACAATTCTTGACGAAAGTTTGAAAGGTATCTAATAAGCATTGAAATCAGATATTAATTGTTGGTATTTCTGGGATAGACAACAAAATTTATACACCCTTGAAGTAAACGGTTGTACTACTGTTTTAGTTATTTGGCAGTAATCTTTATTATTTTATGCTCATACTTTCATACTAAGGAGAGCTTGTTGAATCTTGGGATACAACACTACTGGTAAATAATCCTTAAGGATAGCATCGTTTACACGACTCAAACTATGAGAATTTCAATTATTTTTTGTGTGATTTCCAACAATTTTAAAGATATTTCATACTCTATTCTTACGGAAAATATCTCTTTCAATTGTGATGTAATTAGTCCAATACTCGCAAGAACTTAGCAATCGTAATACCAAAAGACAAAACAATATAGCACCCCAGGACAAGTTCATAACATAGACCAATTTGCTAACTTCTCTATATCTTTCTTTCTGTCTGGTCCTTCAAATGCAGTTTGAATCTACTTCTGGTTTAGAGTTAGTGTCTTTTTTATTGCCTGTATCACCTTTTAAGAAAGTATTGCCACTAATTAGGTGACAAAGAGAAATTGTTCAAGTTACAGAGGCAGAATAATAAGCAGGCCAAATCAGGAGAAAGAGTTGATTTCAGATTTTCCAATAAAAATCAGTATTTTCCCACTGAAAAATGTTCAGTGGCTATTCCCAAAGATATAGAAAAAATAGTTTTGTTTTTACATGAAAAATTAGGAAGTTAAAGGCGTTTATTGAAGCATTTCTCACCATGCGTTTTCTCGGTGGAAATTTGGTTCGGTAAAAATAAGGTAAGATAATCGTATTTTATAACACAAATTTTTGAGAGAAGACAACAGGGATAACTATATCAAATTGGTCAACCAATATTGAGACGGGGTAATTAAAGGAAGGACACTTACGGAGAAAGAAAGAAAAAAAAGATTGCGAATGAAGATTAATCTGGCAAAATTTTCTGAAGAAAAAATTCCAACGTGATAGGAAGTTTAGGCCAAAAGTAACATGGATGCTTGGTTGATGTTCTTTAAATTTGCTACAGTTCGACGAACAACCAAACTTACAAGTCATGAACCAATCCTCTCCATTTTCTCCAGTTGTGCTTTATAATTCTAACATTTGTCAATTTAAAGAATTAATGGATAAGTTTATTTTGATTAACTAATACTACAACGTTTTCAATTTACACTAGTGTCCAGGGTGATGCTACTCCTAAAATTTGAAGTAAAAACCCTTCTCTATAAGTGCCTCAATGTTATTTGGTTTGGAGGGAGCTGTACTTTTCTGAGTTGGGTATCTATTCTTAGGGGGTACTTTAATTGCCATCGGTGTTTAGTGTAAGTAAGTTGGTTAGGATTATAAGGTCTAGTTGGGGAAGAGGAAGATTTGGGACTATTAAGTTTAGCTAAAGTTTGAAAAGATTAGCTTCATAGGCATAGACAAAAGCGGAGTGAGAAAGAAATTTTGAAGAAAGTATAATTTTCATTATGTTTAGAGGTAAATCATACCTACAATCAATCTTTATAAGTAGACCTTTCACCCTGAGAAACAATTTGAAGCATTAAACATTATAACCACTAATCAAAAACTGCTATTACATTTTAGTTTAGATAGATCTCTTTATTCAAACACAAAAACATAAAAAGGAAAGTGTAATCAGTATGCATTTTCCAATTTCCAATCGACAGCACAAGCTACAACTCTCTTTTCATTTAAAAACGCCAATGTTTGAGAGGCATAACAGCAAACTTCATGTTGCCAGTCTTGCAATGGATGCCTTGGTGTTCTCCACAAGCAAAATAGTAAGTTTGCATTTTTTTCAACACAAATTCAAATCCTTCCCCTGCACCTTGAGTTGGATCTGCTATTCTTTTAGCCCTCCTGAAGTCGCACCGGATGAAGCTCCTGTAGTTTGGTAACAAGTAAACACTGTGTGGAAATCCAGTACCATTTGCGTTTGGTGGATCATACTTGAACACTGCCACAAACAAAAGCGTATTCAAAATTTTAAGTCAGCAGATATAAGATACTTCTATTGCATCCACTATTTATTTTGTGTTAAGGAGTAGAACTTAGTATAAATATAGGCATATGAATAAAACAAAAAAAGGCTAGTGTCATGCTTAGAAGTCAAATCCTTGAGTACCTAAGCTTATTGTTATAGGGAGTAATTATATAGTTTGACACTGTAGTGGAAGTATTCCTTGTGAGGGGATTCAAAATTGCATGCATGGCTGTGCTTAAACAAATTGATCTATATACACTGACACGGTATAGTTATTTGACGAAGGGGAATTCAGTTGAACAAATCTGCCAACGTAGCTTCGCCCTTGAGTTTATGTAAAAGAAATGGCAATTGCACAAGCACTAAAAGCAAAAACTTAAAAGATATATATATATATACTTACCTAAGGTGTCATTAACAAAGAAAGGAGCACTCTTGCGAGCCCAATCCATATAGTTGAAGCCATAATGCCAATTTTCCGAACCTCCAACAACGAATTTATTGGAAGTCTGAGTAGCATTTGGTGGATGAGTATAAGGACAATTAGTTTTGTTCCAGGTTCTTGGCCCCCAGTTGAAGTCATAGTTGGCTAGTCCAATACCAAACATGGATGAGAACACTACTGCAAGTAAGAGAAATGCTTGTGCATTGTTAGCTAAAGCCATTTTACAAGAATCAGCTCTCTAAAACTCGCAAGTTTAATTTTCTAATGAAGAAGAGAAGTTGAATTGTTGGGAATGATGAGTGAATATGGACTATATATAGAAAAAGTGTGGTCAAAATGAAGACTAATTAGGAAATGAGTGTCCAAAACACGGTCATTTTCCTGAAGTTGGTTGGTGAGACAGGAAAATTAGGACAAAAAGCTCTTTGTTGGGTTTTTCTTTTTAAGCGAGACCGAGTAAACTATTTTCCAATTTCCAGTTCAACCACTGAAACGCAATTTCCCTTCTTTGCCTCGTTAGAAATATTTAAGAATTTCAACATACTAGTTATTTACTAGTATTTCTTTAGCTCATTAAGTTAGTATGCAAATAGTTTGAAAAGATGTAAAATGTATATATAACCACGAAGTCCTAAACTATCGTCTCACAGAAGTAGTGCGTATATACATTGGATACTTAATTTGCGCCCTCTGATTTAAAATTTCGGATATGGCTTCTTTCTTGGAATTATCCAAAGGGGTGTGCCAAAAGTAAAAACACCAAATAATATGAACAGAAGGAAATACGGAGTCGTAAATTAAGCATTAACGGAATTCAGGAGAAAAGTGAGATTAGAAGAACCTAATTCCACATGTGAACGGACACACACACACAAATTTGCCGCTATATTAAGCTTTGGCACTTTTTGAAGTTGGAATGGAACCTTAATTTTTCTTCTCTTAATTAAATATCAATCTGAGTTGGAAATCTTTTGCTTTTATTGTTAATAATCCATTAGAAGGCAGCTGCAACTTGGAAGACCTAACAAAAGTCAAATTAACTGTAACTTCTTTACTCTTCCTGGTTAGTGGAATGCTGGTCAAAAAGAGATTATTAATCCTTCAATAGATGCGATAATAACTGGAAAATATTAAGGTTAAAATGTTTGAATCTGAATACACACCTGGATATTAAGACATACATTAAGATTTAGATAGCTGAATCTAAATACACATGAATATTAAATATTGTGATGTAGGCAGCCTAACTCACATTTGGCACTCATAATATTTCGCTATCTCCATTTGGAAATCAAGGGCTGCCTAGTGCACAAAGCATCTAGCGTGAGCAAGGTTCGGGGAAGGGTCGCAACCCAAGGAGTGTGATGTAGACAGTCTACCCTAATGCAAGCATTAGTGGTTGCTTCCACAACTCGAACTTGTGACCTATATAGGTCACACGGAGACAACCTTAGATTGGAAAGTAGTTGACAAATTTTAAATTTATTTCTAAAATACCTATATTCCAATAAGATTTAGAGTCTAGATCAATTCCTCCTTAGGTTATTCTTAAATTGATCTCATGAAGTTGAGCAATAAAATCAATTTCTTACCAATTTTCTTAAGATATACAAAGTTTTCAGAACTCATTAATGTCGTAATACAATAATGTGCACTTTGATATTACGTTTGGTAAGAACATTATCAAATCTATCTATATAAAGGACTTTCTCCTCTCGGGAGAAGCAAGTCATATAGCAAACTAAAAAAATAAAAAAAATTATCGTCTTCGGTTTCTGAAAGGAGAAAAAAAAAAAAAAAAAAAAAAAAAAACTACCAAAACTTCTTTATTCTTAATTGCTCTAGTTTCTAATTAACCAATGAATTTTGCAAAATGAAAAAGAAACTCACTTTATAAGTTCTTGCTTTTAACAAGAACTCTTTTTTTGGCCGGATCCATTGGTTGGTTAGAAATTAGAGCAAATTAAGAATAAAAAAAGTTTTTCTAGTTGTTTTTTTCTTTTCGAAACCGAAAATTTTCTCTGTGTTTAGCTCCGGAAGACTATCAGAAACTAGCATTCTCAAAATCAGTAGTCAAGGTGCGTCAAAATTTTAAGATAAGAACATGAAAATCCCTTTGCTATTCATGATTTCTCGTCTTCATGATTTTATTTGGGATCTTTTATGTCTCTTGTTGAATATCAAGTTAAATTTTGTGCTTCTCAGATATCGATTCTACTATGAAAAAAAGAGAAACTTCTGTAATTGATTATGGATTAACAATTGATCTCATTTAAGAAAGCGATTCAATCTTTTTCTTTCTTTATTATTCCCTATTGTTTGTTCTCCTTAAAAAACCCACTTACTCCTTAAGAAACTTAAAACTAAAGTGATCGGTCTTACTAATGAAATGATAATGTTGTAATTAGCACCTCCACGCACTTTTCAATTAAAATCAGAAGAGTTATCAACTCTTTCTCATAAGTAGATAAACCTTTGTGTCTGTACAATCAAAGCCTGACTTAAGAAATCCAGGGGCCTCCGTTCTTGTAGGATTAAAGGTGAGCCTCACACTTGTACTGTAAGATACATGCGAAGAATTGGAGACATGTTTTAGGAAGGCGACACATTAGATTTTTGATATGTTTCTAGCCGTCGTGAATTAGAAAGAGAGCTATCTAGTCTTTAAAGAATGCAACTCTTTTTCCTATTCTTGAGTCTTTCATCAAGGTTTCGGTTGTGAATTTTACTCAGTTTAGGCACATAATTCATTTTGATAATAACAGTACACCCTCAGCATAATTCATGCAAATAAAAGTACACTTTCAACATAATTCAAGAAAATTTAAAGAATCTATCAAACTTATCCTTTTGGATAAATTTTGCATATCAGTTTGAGTTTTTTCTTGTGTTGTTGTATCAAATTTTCAAGTAATATATTATTCCCTTCTTCTTTTTTTCTCTAAAAAAGGAAAATAATGAAGCACATATCATTATATACTCAGCCATCTCAGTTTAGACACTATTTAACTTGGAAGAAAAATGCTGGTTTCTGATACCTAGCAGCTACTGAATGAGATTTAACATCATGCAAAAGACATAACGCTAGTAAGCAAATTGGTAAAGAAACAATATGTCCCTACTAAATACAGGTAGCTAGAGCAAGCAGCCTCACAAATACGAGAAGCATAAAGTCTAGATTGAGACAAACATTGGCTATTTCTCGATTTTTTTAAGTAGGTCTACTAAACACCATCTTCCTCCTTCAGACCTGTGGAAAGATTATTCGGGATAGAAATTGGCCATGGAGGAAGAACGTACAAGAATGCTAACTTTGAAGGTATTCGTTCACACCAGGACAACCATCCTCTTGTTTCGCACAAGCAATATTCAGTAGCAATTGGATTACCATGAGCCTCCAATTTTAAAGTCTTGACATTGTATGTGACAATATAGACCCCTAATCTTAGCCAAACAATGTTTCCGTCAAATGGATGGAAGGCAAGAGGAACAGGACATGATCCAGTTAACCCTTGGCTAGTTAAGATATCATCAAACAAGATATCAGTAACCCTAGCTCTGTGCTGCAAAGACCAAGTACTAGAGTCATAATCATCAAGTACCCATAGAGCGAAACCTGAAAATCCAAAGGGATCCGAGGGTGCAAGAGACACCTCAAAGTACCTCAATCGACCCTGATGCACGCTGCAAAAACTATACAATCCATTATTTTTGAAGTCATTACATTGCTTGTCAATGTCAGGTGGAAGTCCAATGATGCGGTACTGATTGAAATCCCTGCAAGGATCACATGCCATAATCCCAAGTGAACGGTCAATCCAATGTAACATTCCACTGAAGGAAAAAGGCATCCCTAACCAGGTAATCTGAATTGCTTGGTCACTGTGCACAACAGCACTCTTCCAGCTTCCAGTTTCAGAATAGAATATCTCAAACTTGAGGTTATGGGACTCCCGTAATTGACAATCAAATCGCACCACTTTATAGCTCTTTAATGTCCCCCCTTCAATTTGGGTTAGAAAACCAGTATTGACAAACCGAAAGCACAAAAGAGGTGGAGGAAGGGCAATACACTGCTGTGTAATGGGGTTATACATGTGATAATCTATCATCTGATTGAAGTAATTCTCCTTATACACAAATCGTCCATACAACACTAGTCCATCGCTAATTGCTACGATGTCATAGCGTTCGAGCACAGAAGGTCGTGGTTGAGAAGGAGTAAACTGAAGATGACATGATAAACTAGTCGGGTACTCAATCAGATCATTTTCTTCTAACATGTCGTCCAGCATTAATGGGGGATCATAAGTGATGAAATTTGTGCCTTTAGCATGCAGACGGTGACTAAGAACGGTCCATGGTCGTGGCTTATGTGACAAAGAAACTCGAGAAATGTACAAGTTGACAAAATAAGGGTCCGAAATAAACGAAAGCCACTGCTTTGATACACATTTGAACCTAAAAACACTTTTCAAAGGCAATCTTGATAAGACTTCCACCAAGAACCAATCTGGAATATAGCCAGTCTCAAACTCATGAATCAGACTTCTTGTGGTGCTCCTGAAATTCACCTCCATCTAGTTGAACTTGCTTAATTTGCTAAATCAAGAAATTAATGAACTCACTATAGAATTACCAATTAAACAGCCCAATTGCAATAGAATTCAAATCAACTCAGCTGAGTTACAATTCAATTCCTCGGAAACAAACTAAAAGATCAATCCAATAACGAAAAGGAAATAGTTCAAATTAAACAACTAATCAACAATTACGACAACTAAATGGAATCGAAACAGCCCAACAACATATCCCAGCTCAGCTCATCAGAACATACCTGAAATGGGAATAGAAATGCAGCTTTTAGTTCGATCTACAACTCGAGAATATTAGCTACTCCATTTGGTAATTGAGTAATTTTAGGTATTTATAGTTGACCTCTGATGCAATCCTCGCCCTCCATTCTCTTTTAATTTGAGCCATTCACGACATATAACCACGTTTTGAATACGGAAAAAGGTCAAATATACCCCTTTACTATGAGAAATGGTTTAAATATAACTCTCGTTATACTTTCGGTCCAAATATATACACCTGCCGTTATGCTATTGGTTTAAATATACCCTCCTCCGTTAAAGTTGCCTCATGTGGGCATCTAATCCTACGTGGCACTGACATTTGATGAGGTAGATGTCACGTGGCATCCACCTCAGCACCCCTAACCCTCTATATTGTCTTCCACCACTAAAATTTCCTTCCCTCCGCCATCATTGCCAGCATTACCACCACTAAAGTAGGAAATAGGAATGAACCAACTTCTACTTCTCGAGCAATGGAAGGCGGAGAAGGGAATATGACCACTGGCATTACACAAAGTCCGACATTGATGAAATTTTTTCTTGATAAATGGAACCTAAGCTGAAAGTATCTGCTTCCTCATATAGTCCATCCATAATTTTCTAAATTGTACGGAAAAATTCTACAGACCCATTATTATACATATTAGCAAACTATTACCAACCAGAGACACCAAAAACATTAAAAAAAAAAAAAAAAGGATAACAATAAATTGCCAGATTCAGATGGAAGACAAAGAGTTCAATAAAATTCAAAAACCTTCATAATCCAGTCACAAACCCAAATTTTTCGAAAAACAGAAATGACATGCACAAAAGTTGAACTAAAGATCAAAAGTAAAGAACCTGTCGGTGAAGAGCATTCCTGCACAGAAGCAGCTAATACAGAAGAAAAATGGTCAAATCTCTTCTCGAGCAATGGAAGGCGGAGGATGGGTGAGGGGTCTTTGAGGTGGCACGTCACGTGGCATACACCTCATTAAATGTCAGTACCACGTTGGATTGGATGTCCACCTTGGACGACTTTAACGGAGGATCGGAGGAGTATATTTGAGCCATTAGTCTAACGGTAAGGTTATATTTGGACTGAAAGTATAACGAGGGTATATTTCTAGGAAAATTTTCAATAATATACAATCCAACATAAAATATTACATTCATGTAGCCATATTTTTAATTTACTTCCGCATTGCCAACTTTTTTCTTTGCAACAGTGTTTATACGCACGATATACAATATTATACACTTACAGTAGAGGATGACTTTCTAGGTGAAATACAAATAGTTGAGTGACTTTCTAAGTAAACTACTCTTAGTTGGATGATTTTTGGGTTAGAAAACAAAGTTGAGTGACTTTCTGAGTGAACTACCCTTAGTTCGATGACTTTTGGGTTAGAAAATAAAATTGAGTGACTTTCTGCGTGAACTACCCTTAGTTCGGTGATTTTTGGGATTAGAAAACAAAGTTGAGAGATCATATCTCCCTAATTATTATCTCCTTTCTTCCTTTTTAATACTCAATCTGACTTGGAAGTCTTTTGCAACTGCAACTTGGAAGACCTTACAGAAGTCAGATTAACTGTAAATGGGATGTTGATCAAAAAGAGGTTGTAATCCATCATTGAGTGCCATAATAACGGGAAAATATTACTTGTGGAACAAAATAAAAAGAAGCCGGCTGAGCAAATGCACATAGTAAAATAGTTTTATACACTAACAGTACACAAAACGTAAACTTCTTTTACAAACCTTCACGCATATGTATAAACCTAAAATCAAGAAGAAAAAAAAAAAGATCGACCAATTTTTGAGATAGGATTCGCGTATAGATGAATTTATTAAGAATCACACGAGTATTGTCATTGAAATGGCGTTTCCAACGATCTACTGCTAACATTTGATTGCTAGTAGTGTATATTCTCCTTTTTTATCTTTCACTTTTTTAATTCATGTCATTCTTACATCTATCGACCATCCTTGAAGATTAAATAGTCCTTATATATCCACTTTCTCAGTCGGCTGCCGGTAATTTTGATCAGTTCCATCTTCCAACTTCAAAAGCAATGCTTTCCCCTACTATAGCACTAAATGATGGATTATGACCAACATCCCAATAACCAGTAAAAAAAAAAAAAAAAAAAAAAAAATTACTGTTAATCTGACTTTTAAAAGTCTTGCAAGTTGCAACTGATAATGCTTACTTGCATAGTGTTTACAACAAGCAATGTCGTAGCATGAATAAAGTAAATAACTTTCTATAACTTAATTTACATTAATAATTTAAAAATTGATTACACTGGCAATATATAAAATAGAAAAGTTTAAGCATTAACTAGTTTCCCATCTGAACGGACATTATTAGTTATGCTTAGGTGATAAATTAAGATGAGTGTGTAGATAATTAAATCTACTTTAGTTAGTGATAATATTATGAAAATACATAATTGTTTATTTATTGAATTGGTATAAATACGAGTCTGTGTAAGTATTTTCCGTTGTTAGTCGATCCAGCCAAAAACATGTGTGCTCACAATATTTCCAGTTTAGAAGCTTGGAAACTTGTGCTTAAACTTAAATGGTTCTAATGGGTTTAGACGGTTAATTTAGTCTAGTAAGCATATTGAAATCGTAAAGACTACTGCAGCATATGTGGAAGAGTATTTGCTTTTTCATTGGTGCACATAGTTACCCAGTCTCACTTAAAAAGAAATTAAAGAAACTTTGGGAAAAAAAGAATAACTTTTTGCACTGACTTTCCCCGTCTCACCAACCAACTTTCGTCTCTCATTTCCTAATTAATTTTCACTTTGACCATATATTCCCTCCATCTCCTCAAATTATCTGTTTTTATTTTTATTTTAATCGACTCCTTAAAAAATATCAATTGCGAAGGATATTTGACTGCTCTTACCTTTATCTATTTCTAAGTTCTAATCTCTCTTCATTAAATGTTTACTTTTTTTATGTGTCATCTCAATTAATGAATAATTCTACTAAAGGTAAAAAGGGAGAAAAATAATTAATTGGGCCTTAAACTTCTAAAACGACAAATAATTTGAGATAACTATTTTTAGTAACCACGACAGATAAAATGAGATGAAAGGAGTATGTTTTTCTATATATAGTCCATATCCATGGGTTCACTTATCATTCCCAGAAATTCAACTTTTCTTTTTCATTAACAAACTTGTGATTTTCAGAGAGCTGATTCTTGTAAAATGGCTTTTGCTAATGCACAAATATTTCTCTTACTTGCAGTATTCTCATCCTTGTTTCCTATTGGACTAGCTGACTTCAATTGGGGTCCTAGATCCTGGAGCAAAACCAATTGCCCTTATACTACTGAGCATCCACCAAATGTTACTCAGACCTCTAATAAATTTGTTGTTGGAGGTTCGGAAGATTGGCATTATGGCTTTAACTACAGGATGGATTGGGCTCGAAAGTGTGCTCCTTTCTTTGTTAATGACACCTTAGGTATGTCTATATCTCTCTCTTTTAAGTTTTTGCTTTTAGTGCATGTTCTTGTTATTATTTTCTTTTACAAAACTCATATGGACGTTGGCCGAAGGGTTCAACTAAATCTCTTACGTTAAAAAAATATATTGTGTATATAGTCAATTTTTTTTAATGTATATGTATTGTTGAGTTCCTCACAAGAGAACCTCTAGTAAAGTGGCAAATAATATTCAAAAATTCCTTAGGTTTCGGTTATTTATATGTGTATATTTATACTAAGTTCTAGTCCTTAACAGAAAGCCGGAAAAAAAAAAATAGTCCTTAACAGAAAGTAAATAGTGGGTGCATAAGTATCATTCTATAAATTATGAATTCGCTTTTGTTTGTGATAGTGTTCAAGTATGATCCACCAAATGCAAATGGTACCGGATTTCCGCACAGTGTTTACCTATTAAAAAACTACGGGAGCTTGATCAGATGCAACTTCACAGGGGCTAAAAGGATAGCAGATCCAACCGAGGGTGCAGGGGAAGGATTTGAGTTTGTGCTGAATAAAATGCGGCCTTACTATTTTGCTTGTGGGGAGAACGAGGGCGTCCATTGCAAGACTGGGAACATGAAGTTTTTTGTGATTCCACTCAAACATCGTTCTACATAGACTTGTTATCAACTACTTATTGACTAAATTAAGTTAATGTTGATTATTTATTCAAGCGATTTTCCAAAATTGTTGATTATGCTTAACCAAAACTCATGGAAAACAGTAAAGTAAACAATCTGAAGAAACGAGTAGGCAAGCTTAGATTGAATTCAACGAGAGACAAATTCTAGAGTTTTGGGTCGACTACCAATCTTGTTAAGTCATCCACTTACATCAATCAATTTATTTATCTCAGTTATTAATTAACAGAGTTAATATTGTTCGCAAGAATATTTCAAATTCTTACTCGCTTATAAAAAATATACTAAAGCCTATGTCACGATCCAAAATCTGCTATGCCGCAATGGCACCTAAACCCCAACCTGATAGGAGAATCAATTCCTTTTTTAATCCATTTCAATTAATTAAACTGGAAAAGTAAATGTGAGAAACGATAATAGGTCATAAACGGTGGTTCAATAACCATAATGCTTGGAGATAACAAATAAAACCTAATACATGGTGTCACTAATGCAAGAATGACTATAATACTGAATACAAGTCTGAAAGTGATCTAAATACAACTGTCTAAGGAATAAAAAAGACAGAATAAAGTAGTCATAGATGGATTCCGGAGTTGCGGATCAGCCAAGCAGCTCACCCTGCGATCACCGAGAAAGCAACTGAATCAGACAAGTCCGCGTGCTTCACTAGTGCACGAATCAAAATCTACACAAAAGAAGCAACAAGTGTAGCATGAGTACGGGAATCGACGTGTCCTCAACAAGTATCATCGATTGACTCCAGCGAAGTAGTGGCGAGGCCTGGCCTTTGAAATACTTGCGTCTACACTTTAACAGTTATAAGTCTCAACAGATAAATAATCAACAAGTAAGAGTGGATTAACTCAACTGGAAAAAAAAAATAGGTTCCATAAGAGGAAATAAGAACAATTGCCTCAACATTGTAGTATGATGCTCAAGCAGATTCAACAAGATAATATAAGGATGTAATACAATGCAATGCAATGGCCATAACTACTCAAAACCCGGCATAAAACTAACTCTAATAGAGGTGTCGGAGAGCGTGACCTATGAGGGACAACCATGTTGTCCATATGTCAGCACGGAACGAGGTCCCATCCTGCTACTAATCATTTCATCGGCCCGCCAAGCTAAAATAATCACTCCGCTCGAAACAAAATCCTATCTTTCCATAACCATATGAATCATCACGAAATAATAAGCATGGATGTTCATATATAGACATGAATTTCATATGCTCACATAAGGCATATCGCAGTGAGAAGAAACAAATCTATGTAACACAATTATCACTAAGTATATGATATATTCAGAGTGATGTTTAAGGATGCAAGTTGATACTATAAGAATCGCCTTAGTTTAATCAAAGCATGCTCATAAATCACAAATATTGTCAGCTAATCACACAAGATTCCACGTAATCTCCTAAGTACACCAACATGGCACCAGGTACCCCCATAGGTGCTCATCACCTCACATATATGGTACCTCCTTACCTTTAACCCCTTCCAAGTTACTTAATTAGTAAAAATATTCCCTCATTAGGAGTCATGTCTTAACTTACCTCGATTTGAAGCATTACGAACTCAAAGAATCACCTTCCCTTTCTTGACACTCCCAAACGCTCCCAATCTATTCAAAATCGAGTTCAATGCGATTAAACGAAGCTAAGGATACTCATTGATATAAAAATAGCTGGTAAAAAGTCAACCCCGAGCCCCTTGGGTCAAAATAAAAAATTTCTTCCAAAATTGGGTTCCCATAATCCAATGGTCTCCCATCTCGAATTTCACCCAAATCCAACCCTTAATCGCTCCGCGAATCCTCAAATTATATTCTCTTAAAGTTTCAGGATAAAGACCTTTGTTCTCCAACTCAAAAATAAATTAAAACACTAATAGACATAGAATCATAATTAATCACTAAAATGAAGGTAGAAACTTACCCCCTTGTTGAATCTCGAAATCCCTTCCAAAATAACTCCAACTTGAGGTCTTGGACTCAAAATACGATACGTAATTTGAAATGTCAAATCCTAAACTGGGAAATGTTTAAGTCTGTCTAGGTGCCCCTCATCGCGATTGCGGCCCATGGCCCTTGCAATCGCGGCCGTCACTGGCACCCTTCTCTCTACACTATCGTCAGGCCTCAAATGTCAACACAACGGAAATCCATAACCTTAGAACTAAAGAAACTAGTCACGCATAGTCATGCTAGCAAATTCACGAGGGTTAAAAATCATAAAATTACAAGTAGGAGATGAAAGAATGATTTGCTCATTTTGCCTCGATTATCATTCAACTTACTTCCTACAGAGTAGAACATAGTAAATATTAAGCATCGCATTGGAATTCACCCTTGGGGTCTTGCGAAAAAGTACTAAAATGCAAGGAGAATACTAGCAGAACATAGAAGTTTGTAGCCAAAATCAACACCTCACGCTTAAATTATTGTTCGTCCTTGAGTAAGCCTAAAAAAAAGAAAGTGATTTAGGGAATTCCTTTCAAACATCAATTTGAGCCTCAATTTACACACATCAGTTGAGCATATTATTCAATTAAACATTCATCTACCTGTGACTATAGTTGATATAAAAAAACAAAAAATAAAAACTTTTCATATGCGCATTCTTTCGAGTCTGGAACCTCAATGACCCAGAAAAAAAAAGTGACTAAAGTACCTTATAAAAAAATAACTAAAGTACCTTTAGCGCCAGAAATTCTTGTGTTAAAGGAGTTAACCGTTCATCCAGTTAACTCCTTTAACGCAAGAATTTCTTGCGCTAAAGGGGTCCCTAAAAGGCACAGGCCCTTCTCCTTCCCCGATGGTCTCCCACTTGTTTTTTTCTTTTAAAAATGCCATTAAAGACAAAACAAGGAAAAATATCTATGTCGGCACTAATGCATATATGAGCTTTGATGATTGACAAAAGATGAACAATGATTGACCATGATACCATGAAGAAGACAAACCAGGTTATACCTATGGCTAATTGAAGAAAATGTGTGCAATGTCTGAATGAGTAAGAATGCAATGCACATGGAACTAGTACAAAGAACTGATCGATCCCAAGAGACATCTTCAAGCAATGCACATGAATCAGGTCCACAAGCATGTTTCATCAGATACAGACAAGCAGACAAACACAGTCAAAGAGGTGAAGAAGATGACATAGTCGGGCACACAGAGATGTTCAGTATATATCATGAATGATATATGAATAGAATAACTAAACAAGACAGCAAAGGGAGAATAGATGACTTAGTGAAAGAAGCAATTCATTGAAGAAATTGAACAAGTATGCAAAACAAGTTCTATAGCAAAGAGTCATCATATCTTTGAAGGAGGAATGAGGAGGAATGATCACATGTGATCAGGTGCAGTGGATGAATGACCTAGAAGCAAAGACATTGTATGAAGAAGAGCCTAAAGTGATCAGAGGTGAAGTTGACCAGTTGCAGACACAGAGCTTACAGTTATATGAAACAGATCTGTCAACATGTTCCATCCAAGATCTCAGAAGAAGTTCAACGGCAGATGAAGAATGAAAGAGATTGGTGGAACAGGTACAAGAACATGTTTTATCTCAGACAATGCAGGGATTCAGAGGCAAACGAACAAGGTGGATGAAACTGGTTCGTGAACATGTTCCAGGGCAAGTTCTACAACAACTAGGATTTGCAGAATTATGAAAAGAACTTGGCGGTCAAGTATGAAAGATTCCTTACCATAATTGTAGGTATTAGCAATCCTTCTACAAGGAAGAGAAGCCGACTCAATAAGGCAAGAATCCAAGTACAATACAAACCTTATGTGCATGTCATTGACCGACTAGGAAAGGGTTTTGTGTTCAACCGACCTACGGAGCATAATGTTATAAATACCCAGGTCATTTCAAGAAGAAGTTTGCACGCCTACAAAGAGAGAATTCAGAATATTGAGCGAAGAAGATATATCCAAGAATATTCAAGAATTCGAGGTTGCATCCCTATTACACAGAGAAGGATCGATGGAGCTGTTTTACTGAATAATGTTTCCCAGTTCTAAAGTCTAGATTTGTGTATTAGGTTGGTTTATCAAAGTGTATCTTTATCAACTTATTTAGAAGCATTAAAGTAGATACATACAATTGTAACTCCAAATAGGAAGTTTACTATTTGGAGATAGCTTGCTAGTCAGAGTTTGGGTAGCGAGGTTGAGGTAAGAGTTAGATTACAGAGGTTATAATTTGTAACTCGCAGTTGGCTCGTTGTTGTGATGAAGTTGGGGAAAATCCTGTAGGTCTGCAGGTCCTGGTTTTTATCACCTTTTGAGTCGGGTGGTTTCCACATAAAAATAATGTGTCCTTTACCTTTATTTTTGTTCTTATTCCGCAAACACGTTTGCAGAATAGGTTCGGTAACGCATTTAATTTGTCCACAGGCAAAAAGTAGGAATACTTTAGGACAGATACTTAGGTCGTGCAAAGCTAACAATCTATATATTTAATAATATAAGATCTTATTTAGTATGTTGTGTGCTTTACTCTTAACTATTTAAGTCCAATAATTATGAATAACTGTTCAATTTCATTAGGCTAATCCATTTAATTGAGCTATAAATGATAGCCTTCGAGGAAAAACTGACGGATTTGACAACATCAAAAAGTAGTGCCTCAGAATGAAAAAATGATGTACCATCTCTATTAAATTTGAGGGACGTCCATCGGTTATATGAAATAAGTAAATCTCAGTTTGCATTGAAAAGCCGATATAAAAGAAAAACAGACAGAGTTGCTTGGTTTTAAAAAAACGAGCACTCCGTCGATTTTCCAAAAATCATTAAAAAAATAATAATAATACTAACTACCATTGTTTTTATTATACTCTTCAATTACAATTTTGCACTTTATTTTCGTGAAGAAAAAATCGACGGACTTTTGTCCCCCCCCCCCCCCCCCCCCCTTTTTTTCCTTTCTAAAAAGCAATTATACTTTCCATGTATTTTTTGCACAAAACATAACCAATGGTAGTCGATCGATTTCTTTAAAAGAAAATTAAAAAGAACCCAATATTTTGAGCAAAAATCTAAAAAATAGAGCCCAAAGAAAATTTTAACTCGGAATATATCGTACATAAGAATTAAATGGAAATTTCGAGGGGAATAAAGTATAATTCCGCTCCCCCAAATTCACTCATCATTGTCGTACTAGGTAAATTCTCAAGGCTACCTAAGGTTCAAAATCAAATGCTAGAGGGTCAACTTTAGATGTACAATCATGTAATGAGCTGAAGAATAATTAGAACTCATTTCGATGAGCTTATGGCTTTTGACTTATAAGCCAAAAGTCATAAGTTAGGAATTCTAGCTTATGGCTTATTTTTATTGTTTTGGCTTAAAAACAAGTGTTTAAAAGCACTTTTTATTTTATTTTATCCATATACTGAAAAAGTGGTTAAAAGTTATTTTTGCTTAAAAGCACCTAAAATAAGCCAATCCAAACAGGCCCATAGAAGAAGCAGGGTAAAATCAATTAATGCTACAATAGCGTTTAACACATAGTTAACCAGCTCATTAACGATAATTTGGACATTATTCAAAATGGAGAAGGGCCAAATATACCCTGTACTAGGAGAATTGGTTTAAATATGCCCTTATATAGGGAGTCCGCAACTTAATTGACCCACAAAGTGGGTGTTTGATTCAAAATACCCACTAAAAAAAAAGTTACACGCAGGAATTTTCTACGCAAAAGGACTTAACAGTTAACGGCGATGTTAAGTCCTTTTGCGCAGGAAATTACTGTGCAATAGGTAGAAGTCCTTTTGCACAAGAAATTCCTGCGCAATGGGAGGTTAATTATTTAGCAGCCCATATTTGACAACACTATACTCGCTTTTGACCGCATTTATATAACTCATTCGGTTAAAAAACTCACATTTTAAAAAATGCCTAATTCAAGATGCTTCCTTAAAAAAAAAAAACCATCATTCATTACAATAACAAAATACTTAAGATTCATAATTCAAGATAATTTGAATACATGAAGAAGAATTAAAATACATTCATAAAATCATGACGTTCTTCAGCCACGAAAGGCTCTTCCACTACGAGAGGTTCTTCTACTATGAGAGGTTCTTCCACTACGAGAGGTACTTGCACCACCACGGCCTCGCAGGTTACACAAACGCTTATCATGGCCAAACTCTTTACACGTCAAGAACCTTCGAGAGTATGTCCTATTCGGAACATCCATTTGATTGAGAATCCGAGTTCGTGCGTTAACACATATTTTACGGATATACTCCTTGTTAGCAATCATTGAAATGGCTCGTTTGGCCAATAAGAATGATCACCAAGTGGGTAGTAACTACCGGCATATGCTTTAAGATAACTTTTGACGTTGTATTCTGATGCCACATAATTTGATACCGTTTTTCCCATTTCCTCGAAACACTTTATGGCATGAGAACACGACATGTGGTATGATTGCCACTTACCACAACTACACGTTCTTGTGCTCTGATAAATGGTATGAATGTTTCCTCCCCGACCTTGGTAATAACCTGTCCTGACTTCATACACATGTTCAATATGGTTATACTATACCATCTTGTGTAGCTTATGTTTTTTCCTATGATGCTCGAACATTTTTGCAGGATTTGGCATCCATTTCCTACCATATGCTAATATGGCTTTGGCATGTCTTGTTCTAGTCACAAACCGCTCCACAACTTGCTTGTAAGTTATTCTCACCATTGCAGTAAGGGTCAGTCCCCGAGCAGATTCTAGCAAACCATTGAATGACTTCGAGCTGTTTGTTGTTAGCATCCCCATCTCCTGCCTTCATCCGCATGTAATATCCATTTGTCAATGTCGATTTCCTTCAACCAATCATATGCTTCCGGCTTCACTGCCTTGATCATCTCCATCCGCACAAGAAACTTTTTTTCTTGATGCTCTATTGCAGCCGCCCACATCAATTTGTTTAGTGTGTTGTTTCCAAATTTCGTTTGAAAATTTGTCCTTATGTGCCTTAAACAAAAGTGATGGTAAGCAAAGGGAGGCTGCCACTCCGCCAAATGAAACATATTGTTCAATATGTCGTGATGTCGATCAGATAGCACGCATATGCACATACGATCCTTAATAACATATTGCCTCAAATGTGTCAAAAACATCCCCCATGCCTCGTTGCTCTTGTTAGCGGCAATGGCGAAAGCAGGAGGGAATATCCACCCATTGGTAACCATTCCTACAGCAATAGTACCCGAGCAAACATATTCGAAGCAATGGATAGGAAATGGGAACTGGATGAGGATGATTTTAAATACTCAAAGAATCCGAACCACATATACAATCAAGAATACAATAATACAATGAGAGCTGAGTGGAATTGGCGTGTTAGGGAGGCTGAAATGCTAGAACAAAACTTGAGGGCACTCAGACTCAAACGTTCAAAAAGCCGTGTTACGTCAATGCCTCGCGGTACACCATAAGAGTTCAATTTTGCTCTTAACCGTTTTTGAGAAGACAACAATCGGATGAAAATCGTTGCCTCATGGTAGAATTTAGTCAACATGGATACGTCAAATTCAGATCCAAGTGGGATTCAAACTGTGAGATGTCCGATGAAGATGATTCGCGGTGATCTTATTAATATTTTTTTATAATAAAGTAGATAGGTAGGGTCATAATGACGACCCCAAGGGTACTTGAGGATTTGCAACTATATAAGTAGCCTTTCATTTGTTATTAAGCTACAACATATTCAATGTCGAGTAGTAGAAATGTATATTGGTCGGTATTCCTTCCAAATTATTCGAATAGCAGTGCTGATGAAAGCTCAAATCATAGTAGATATTCCGGTGAATCGAGTTATCTTGATAACAATGAATTCAAGATAGACGATTTGAAACCCCACCTTCTTATAGAGCGTAATGATGATTTTTGTAATGTGAAATATTCAGATCCACGAGAATATTATTGCGGGTTAGGCAGAGAATGGGCATATCGGCATGCCGAATCAGGACGTCTTGTTTGTGACTTGGAAAATCTCAACGCTCAAATTCCATCAAGGTTCTCAATGACCATGGCTCGAACTGATCCACATTCTTGCGAGGTCGTTGTACAAAGGATTAGAAAAGAAAACAATAGAATGCTAGCAAGACGTTCTAAATTTTACATGCTTTTGTTGGCCGAAGAACAAGCATCATCAACGGGTAAAGAACTAACATCTACAGAAAGAAGATATGTCTTAAGAAACCCAAAATATTGATCTGAGGACGATATTGAAGACTTCTATTCTGATGATGATTAGGGGTTATTTTGGTTCACTTGCTTAGTTTTTGGGTCATTTAAGTTTCAGACTCATGATTTAGTTTGTATTTTTAATTTATGATGAAGTCATCAATTTGAAGAAAATTAGTATGTTTTTAACTTGCTTTGATTGTTATAGTCTATTATTAATTTATATAAGCTTCTTAGAATTAATAATACATAAAAGTTCAACAATTCACAATTTTAAAGAAAACACAAATAAATTAGTACATAAAAGGTGCCGATTACATAACACATGAAAATGTACAACTAATAAAAACAAAATACATAAAAATAACAAAAAAAAAAAATACATAGAAATAATAAACTTAATAAACAAAATACATATAAATAATAAACAACAACAAGATAGCATAAATAATCTTCCAAAATTTCAGTTTTTCTTTCAAAGCATTTTTCTCGTGTTGAGTATCTCTAAGCTTAGCCTTGAAAGTTTTTTTTTCCTTCGGATTCTTTTACCAAAACTTCCAAAAGGTCAATCTTTTCTTGAGCTTCCATAAGCTTAAACTGCAAGTCAAACTTCACGGTATCTATAGTGATACGTGAAGTCACGGTTTCTCTATCAAACGAGGCTTTTTAAACTTGGCCGCCACCGTTTTATCCTCGGGAATGCTATCTTCCCATCGAAAATGTTTGCAACCATTCATATCCTATAAACATTACAAGAAAATCAGTTTTTGAAAGTAAAATATGTAGATAATGTGAAAAAAATTTAAACCCTAAAAACTTGTAAAAATACCTACTTCGGGCACTTTATAGCGCCAAAACGACGATCCGGATTATCTTGGGTCCTTGATGTTCTTAACTTACAATAATAACCGCATTCACAAACATCGGGTTATATAGCAAAGTTTGACGTTTCGGAGCTTTGGGACATGATTTTCGGGAGGCTAAAGCATGTTAAAAGAGTGAAAATAGAGGAGCTGAAGAGTGACTTGAAAATGGATAAGTATTAGGGTTTATATTAACCCCTATTGCACAGAAAATTCCTGCGCAAAAGGTGGTATGGTAACTTTTTTTAGTGGGTATTTATGTTCAAAATCCGACTTTGTGGGTCAATTAAGTTGGACTCCTTATATTGTCAACCCAAATATAGCCGTTATACTATTGTTTTAAATATACCCTTTTTTCTTTTAAAGTTATGGAAGGTGATCATCCAATACTACTGTCCGTGGCATGGCACCCCTAACCCATCCTCCGCCTTCCATTGCTCGAGAAGACATTTGACCATTTTTCTATGTATTGGCTGCTTTTGTGCAGGAATGCTCTTCACCGACAGGTTCTTTACTTTTGATCTTTAGTTCAACTTTTGTGCATGTCATTTCTGTTTTTTGAAAAATTTGGGTTTGTGATTGGATTATGAAGTCTTTGTCTTCCCATCTGAATCTTACAATTAATTGTTTTTTTTTTTTTAAATGTTTTTGGCGTCTCTGTTTGTTAATAGTTTGGTAATATGGATGACAATGGGTCTGTAGATTTTGACCGTACAATTTAGAAAATTATGGATGGACTATAAGATGAAGCAGGTGCTTTCGGCTTAGGTTCCATTTATCAAGAAGAGATTTCATCAATGTTGGACTTTGTGTAATGCCACTGGTCATATCTCCTCCTCAGCCTTCCATTGCTTGAGAAGTAGAAGTTGGTTCATTCCTACCTTCATCTCCAACTTTAGTGGCGGTAACGGTGGCAATGACAATGGAGGGAAAGGATATTTTAGTGGTGGAAGACAAATGGAGGGGGGTGGGGTGGAATGAGTTAGGGGTCTTTGAGGTGTCACGTAAGATTGGATGTCCACCATGGACAACTTCAACGGAGGAGGGGAAGGAAATTTTAGTGGTGGAAGACAAATATAGGGTTAGGGGTGCTGAGGTGACATGCCACGTGGCACCCACCTCATCAAATGTCAGTGCCACGTAGGATTCCACATTGGGTAACTTTAACTGAGGCGGGTATATTTAAATCAATAGTATAACAGCAGGGGTATATATTTGGACCAAAAGTATATCGAGGGGTATATTTAAACCATTTCTCATAGTACTGGGATATATTTGACCCTTTCGGTATTCAAAAGGTGGTTAAATGTCGTGAACAACTCAAATTAAAAGTGAATGGAGGGTGAGGATCGCATCAGAGTCAACTATAAATACCTAAAATTACTCAATTACCAAATGGAGTAGCTAATATTCTCGAGTTGTAGACTGAACTAAAAGCTGCATTTCTATTGTTACATCTCGTATTTTCGGGCGTTAAGTTGCATCATAGGTTAGTCACATAAGCTCAAAGGACAGGATTATGTTTGAAGTTATAAGTGTTTATGTTATGTTCAACAAGTGATAAGTAAGTGCCGCGAAGGTTGGAGGTTAAACGAATCGGAAAAAAAAAAGTTTTGCTAAGTTTGGGATGTTGAATAAGTTATACAGACTGTATGGAGTTTTGGACATATCCAAGTATGCAAACAAAGATATCGATGTATAAAAGTTTTCGGTCTCGAAATAATTTCCGCGGATGAACAGTACTGCTACAGTAAGGCGGTGAACAGTACTGCTACAGTGCCGACTTTGGAGCAACCATATAAAGGGGTTTAACGCCTCATTTTCAGCCAAGAAACCACCCTAAAAAAATTTCCCAAAAATTTTAGAGAGTTCTCCAACCTTCCCTCCATTAAATTTCAACGCGAGTTAAGTAAAAATCTCCGGATTCGGGTTCCGCCGGCGTATAGTTACGATTATAATACTGTGTTGCGGGTGAATTTGTGGCTTGGGAGTAAGGCAAGTATTGGAGATATCGCGGTATTAGCGGAAGTAAGGTACAAATCTTTCTCTTTTGGTATCATTTAAGGCTTATTTACGGAGATAAATTTATGGAATAATTATGTAGCGATTTCGTTTGTGGAGGAGTTGGAGAAAATATCATGTGGAGTATTTGATGGAATATTTTGGTAGTAATGAGGTTGTTGTTTTTTTCGTTGTTGTTATTGGTTGTTGTTTGTTGGTATTGAGAATTCGGGCTAGGCATATAAATAGGGGAGATCTTTGTCCGAATTTCGTTGAGACCTTAAAAGGAATTTATCTAAAGACTTAAGATAAGAGTGTGACAATGAGCCTAATGATAATACGAATGGTTGCCTATGTAGATTATGAGATGACAAACGATCCTAAATAAATCGCGCGACAGGAAGCAAGTTGGAAAGTCGGAGAGTAAGCTCCAAAGGTATGTTAAGGCTCGTCCCTTTCTTTCAAAGGCATGATTCCTATGGTACGATTTCATAAATGTTTCCATAATTTTTTTTGTTTTTAAAATTTAGAAGTTTATGACTCCAAGGCATGATTCCTTTCCCGATAATCCATAAATGTTTTCCAAAATGCCGTATTTTCTAAACCGAGAGATTTATGATTGTGAGCTCTTATGCTACAGCGATGAACATGTTTTTATGATGATAATGATGATGTCAAAGATGAGAATATTTTCTATGATGGTTATGATGATGACGATCTTATGGTTAAAAGTCTCAAGTTATGAGATCAATGATTCTATGAGATTATTGAGCTTATTTCATGATTATGTCGATTTTATTCATTGTTGTTGATCTCACTTTATAATAATTGTTCCTTCAAGGTGAGAGATAGCGATGATGATTGCTCCATAATATAAATCGGAGGTTACCGACCTTACGTCACTCCGATAGAGTCGTAGCTTTTATTTGGCTCTCATGCATGTTTTATATATATATATATATATGTATGTATTTTACTACACCGAGCCGCGCTATAGTCGGCCGGGTACAGCACCTATTGTGCAACCACTGATCAGTTGGTACTACACACCGAGTCTCGAAAGGGCCGGGTACGTTACACACCGAGTTCCGAAAGGGCCGGGTACGTTACACACCGAGTCTCGAAAGGGCCGGGTACGTTACATACCGAGTCCCGAAAGGCCTGGGTACGTTACACACCGAGTCCTGAAAAGGTCGGGTACGTTATGATGATGATATTATATATATGTATGTAAGAAAATGTTTTTTTTAAAGCTGAGCATGCATGACATCCGCCTTATGAGGCATCTAGATGTACAAGTTATCTCTCTTATTCCATATTACCTTCCATATCTATATTATGTTGTTATGCATGCCTTACATACTCAGTACATTATTCGTACTGACGTCCCTTCTTGTGGACGCTGCGCTTCATGCCACGCAGGTGTATACAGATGAGTAGAGGATATTAGTAGAAGATGTTCCAGCTGGATTGGCGAGCTCCATTTCCTTCCGGAGTATTGCCGAGTCACAGTATCTATGTTATGGTATCTTGATTTATGTTACAGACTTTATGACGAGTCACATATATAACATGTCGATCTTGTAAGCGGCTCGTAAGCCGATGTATCATTATGCATTATGTTACAAATTTCATATGTTTACAGATTTGACTTGATTTGAGAAAGACGAAAAGCATGTTTTTTGAAAAGCTTTCATTATGCACTCATTTCATGATTTAAGAGTCCAGTAAGATTATGAGTATAACGAGAACCAGCGGGTTCGCTCGGCCCTAAGTGAGGGTCGGGTGCCCATCATGCCCTATCAAAAGTTGGGGTGTGACAAATTGGTATCGAGCGATTCGTCCTAGGGTTGTACGCAAAGTCGTGTCCAGTAGAGTCCTATTTATGGTGTGAAGCGCGCCACATTTATAAACAGGAGGCTACGAGGCATCTAGGGTGGTTACTCTTCTTTCACATCTAAGATCGCGCGATAAAGCCAAGTCATAGGAAATGAGATTCCTTATTCTAACCTTTGATTCCAGTAAGCACAGTTTCGACTGGAGAAAGTGAGTGATGATATGGGAAGTCACAGAGATAAGTCACTTCGTTGAGGCTACGTTATCAGAATAGATATATATATATATATATATATGAGATAATGGATCGGTTGACATAGAGGTAAGTCAGTGTAAGTACAAGTAGAGGAATTGATTAAATGTATCTCTTGATGATAAGTTCAGTCATAAGTTTGTGAACTGGACAATTGAATGAATCAGTACAAAGGTAAGCAATGGTACGAAGGATGTATGTTGGGTAAGGTAAGAATATTGCCTATATGATTGAGATGTAAAGCTGAAGAATGAAAAGGGAAGGTAAACCGAGAAGGTATAACGAGATGCAGATCGCTAAAGGATCAGGTACATCTCGAGGTGTGATATATGAGGTAAGTTTTGATATCTTTGTTCTTTTACCTGAAATTGGGAGCCCTGGGTGGCTGGGATATGTCGTATATATATATGCCCTGTGAGGCATTACTGGTATTTGCTGCATGCAGGTTTTGGATAGTATGAATTATAAAGGAGACTCTGCTAGAATATTTCCACATCAGGTCATTTGGTTAGGTACATCTAACAGGAAGAAACGTGAAAAAGGAAATATCGTAAATAGACAATAAGTGGGATGTGTTGCTTTAGAAGAGTTATGAATTTGGCATGGCCTGAAGAATGATCTGTGAGGAAGGTGAGTTATACGAAGAGAAGGTTATTATGACAAATTCAAAGGTATTAAAGTATCGAAAGGGTTATGGGATTAGTTATACATTTAAGTCAAGTTAAAGAGTATTACCGCATATAGATACGGCCTAATCTTGACATATTATAGATGTCGAAGCTATGGAGATAGTTGTATACAAGTTGGATTGAGGGGAATAGTAGGGTTGCATTAATAAGGCGATACAATATGAAGGGACTACGCGAAGAGTTGAGGCCAAAGGTAGTATGATAAGCGAAGGACATACGCCTATGATATTACAGATAAATTGAGGGAAAGTGCAAGGCAACTCAAGTTAGAATGTTAAGGAATAATAAGAGTGAAAGGACATAAGGCAAGCTATGAAAGTATCGTTGAGTTAAGCTAAATAGAACATATCGAAATTGAGATCCAAAGAAGACCAAGGACGAACTAGAGTGCAAAAGGAAAGAAAGCATTAAAAGATAACCGAAGTGGAAGGAAAGAGGAAGGTAAGGATGATTACACGGAAGGGTATTTATGATAAAGAGAAATACCAGAGAAAATTGGGAAGATTGGTAGTACTAAAATATTATTTAAAAAGAGAAAGTTTAACTCTAATAGAGTGTGATACTGAAGTATCGATTGGGATGGATAAGCACAAGTGAAATACGACGAGTCTATTAGTAAAATGAAGTAACAGCATGACAGAGACAGGGGCATAGAATACGAAGGTTTATAACAAATGTGAATAACTTGGTAAGACGACTTATGTGGTAAGTGTAATAGGGTCAATCAGAAAGAGTTACAGGTTAAGTATGCTTACTCCACGAGGTTTATTCTGGTTTATAAGCAGTTTTACGAATGAGAGCAAGAAGTGCCACTCTAGAGAATTGATTATGATTGGGATATAATGAGAACGTAGCAAGGACTGTAATACAAAGTAAGTAAAGTATAGCGAGGAAACGACTAAAGAGGTGACATGTTCTAGGTGAATAGAGAGTGAATGCTGTTGACACCCAATTTTGTCCCTCCGTTATTCCAATTTATTTCCTTGGGTTAAATTTATTAACGAGCTAAATACTTTGTTTTCACTACTATTTTTATTACTATTAACCTCGTTACTTTCATTACTTTATCACAAATTTTAAATAGTTCGTCAACGTTTCATTTTTGGGATTTGTACTCGTTAAATTAATCTTACTTTATTAAATCCTTTAATTTCTACATACTAATTACTATTTACCTTCACATAATATATATTGTACTATATATTAAGTTAAAAGCCCAAAAATAATTAAAATGAAGGAGGAATGACCACAATTTTAACCAATTCACATTATTTTAAGTTCAGCAACCCATTACCCATTCATCACACACTAGCAGCCCAATAAAATTCAAGACCAGCCCATTTGAACAAAGTGGCCTCTTTCCAATTTTCCTAGACCTAATTCGTGTACCCTCATCAGCCGCTACACACCCCTCACTCTCTTTTCCATTTTACACAAGAATACACCAAGTTACAGCCATAGACAAACCTTTATCCGAGCTATTTTAGTGCAACTTCTCTCTCTCTCTCTCTCTCTCTCTCTCTCTCTCTCTCTCTCTCTCTCTCTTAGTCGTCCTCAGCGATTCAGTCAATGCAAGAGGCCAAGAAACTTTTTGATTTTTTTTCGATTCCCTAAGTCTGAGGAATCGATTTTCAGAGATAAAAAACACAACTTTTGTCTTCTTCCTATTTTTATGAAGGTTTCGATTTTTGCTAGCCATTGCCAGTTGTGGATGGGTCTATTTCAAGTACAAGTTCTCACCTTTTGACGAAATCGGTAACCCCGGAGTTCCGAGGCTTTGTCCTTGAGGAGATCGGTTAGAGCAAAGAGCCAAAATAATTTTTTATAGAAATTGATGTTGCAAACGGCTATATTTCAAATCCGACCTTGAAATCCCGCTCAAAATCATTAACCCTAGCACTCTTCTTCCACCTATAAATATATCTCTAAACTCCTCAGCAAAGGGAGATTTTTTTTTAGCAACTTGAACACCCACAAAAACATCACTATACGATTGAAATCATGTATAGGATTTAGCTACTATCTTCTTTTTCGAAACTCTTGTATTTTCTTTTACTGTTATTGCGGACTCATTTGGTTCGAGGTCTGAATCTATTCATAACGAGAGAGTAGATTCGACGCCGACGCCCTCGTCGCTGCACCGAAAAAGGGTAAAGTTCTTTTCTCCTGTTTTAAAAATCCGGTATTTTTGTGTGTTTATGTATATATTAGTTTAAATTTTATTTAGTCAAGGTTATATGCTAAGTATGCCAATCAAAGTATGTAGGATTTGTTTCGTTCTCGATATGTGTTTTGGTTCAGCCTAGCCTAGGTTCAGTTCTTTAACATATATTAAGCTTAGGTTAGTTATTAATGTGATTATGTGATTTGTCTGTAGGATAGTCGACTTTAACGAGCGTTATGTGTTTCCCTATGTTGATCTCAATCCTTTGACAAATGATTTATGCTTAAACTTGATGCTTAATTTCAATTTTGAATCTGGTTCATGTGGAAATATGAAAGGCTATGCAAATAGATTTCATTAACTTGTAGGCAAAATGTTGTGAGCAATTAGCATTATTCATCTCGTTGTTAGAATGCACTAAAACAGTTTAGTAGTGGGTAAAAACTGGTATTACATGTTAAGTTGAGAAGCTGTTAGTTCCCCTTACATGACTTCATAGTTTGGCATTTTTGATAAGTTTTCGGTTCCCACGAAAAGAGTTTGGGTTGTGGTGTGTAGGCCTTGGTCAGCCCTTTTCTTCTCGTAATTTTATTTCTCTTTTAGTTGTTAGAATATGAAGTTTGAACTTGTTTTGTGGTTGTCCATGTTAATGAAATCATGTGTTTCCTTAATATTAGAAACCATATCACCAAATTTTTTATATACTTGTCTTTGATAAAAGTACTCATATTCCGTTTTTTTTTTTTTTTTTTTTTTTTTTGGTCGACAAATGCCTTATATATGACTCTGTTTGTGGCATAGATGGAACCACGCCTAGAATTTTACCAAAATTTTATGAGTAGGATTATTCTACTTTTGAAATCACATTTGCAAGATCTTAAAATCTGTTTTGTGCACCCTACGTTTTAGAGGATTTTAAGTTTTTATATGGTTATTAGTACAATCAAATGTTGCTGGTTTGCTTTTCTTCTTGCGTTAAGGGAAAAATGGTTACGATGTTATGTTCGGCTTGCCATTGTCTGACAGTAAATGCTTAGAAATGTCTTAGAAAGCATGTTTATGGGTTAGTTGGTTCACGCATATCATTTGGAATAAAAAAAAACATCGCTACCTTTGTCTTCATATTGTATTAGGAACACGATTTTGGGAGGTATTTTCATAAATTGATTACTAAGTTGAATAGAAAAATGAATGACATCGTGACTTAAGAACTGTACATGTTCTTTATAGGAAATTGACTTATGAAATTCTATACTTGTATTATGCATAAGTACTGAAAATTTCCCTTCTCCATGACAGTAGGAAGTATTGGACGTGTCACGACCCAACCCCGTAGGCCATGACTAGTGCCCGAGCCGGGCACTCGTATACACTTGTTGTCTATAGTCATACACTGCTAGCATGAACGAGCTGATATAAGTATAAGGGCAAAACATATGTAAGGTCGAACTACTTATCTCTGAAAACTCGACCCTATAACGATTAATATCGCATAAGAGCGGACAAGGCATATATATATATAGGGAACGTCCCAACAAAACACAAGCCGAAGGCTACCTTCATACACAGCCGCCATAATGAACATATGTCTACGCAAGCCGGCAAGGCTGCCACTACCAATGGGAACGCCCCAAACACAAGTCATGTTCGCACAACAAAACATCGACTGCACACAGACCCACACATGTGACTACAGACCTCTAAGAGTGACAACGACATCATATGACGGGACGAGGACGCTAGTACACGAACAACAACATATATATACATATAAA
>NC_081344.1:20094655-20188648 GCF_029784015.1 Lycium ferocissimum
AGTTCGGCAACCCATTACCCATTCATCACACACTAGCAGCCCAATAAAATTCAAGACCAGCCCATTTGAACAAAGTGGCCTCTTTCCAATTTTCCTAGACCTAATTCGTGTACCCTCATCACCGCTACACACCCCTCACTCTCTTTTCCATTTTACACAAGAATACACCAAGTTACAGCCATAGACAGACCTTTATCCGAGCTATTTTCGTGCAACTTCTCTCTCTCTCTCTCGGCGTCCTCGGCGGTCGAGTCAATGCAAGAGGCCAAGAAACTTTTTGATTTTTTTTCGATTCCCTAAGTCTGAGGAATCGATTTTCAGAGATAAAAAACACAACTTTTGTCTTCTTCCTATTTTTATGAAGGTTTCGATTTTTGCTAGCCATTGCCAGTTGTGGATGGGTCTATTTCAGTACAAGTTCTCACCTTTTGACGAAATCGGTAACCCCGATTCCGAGCTGTCCTTGAGGAGATCCGGTTGAGCAAAGAGCCAAAATAATTTTTTATAGAAATTGATGTTGCAAACGGCTATATTTCAAATCCGACCTTGAAATCCCGCTCAAAATCATTAACCCTAGCACTCTTCTTCCACCTATAAATATATCTCTAAACTCTTCAAAGAAAGGGAGGTTTTTTTTTAGCAACTTGAACACCCACAAAAACATCACTATACGATTGAAATCACGTATAGGATTTAGCTACTATCTTCTTTTTCAAAACTCTGTATTTTCTTTTCTGTTATTGCGGACTCATTTGGTTCGAGGTCTGAATCTATTCATAACGAGAGAGTAGATTCGACGCCGACGCCCTCGTCGCTGCACCGAAAAAGGGTAAAGTTCTTTTCTCCTGTTTTAAAAATCCGGTATTTTTGTGTGTTTATGTATATATTAGTTTAAATTTTATTTAGTCAAGGTTATATGCTAAGTATGCCAATCAAAGTATGTAGGATTTGTTTCGTTCTCGATATGTGTTTTGGTTCAGCTTAGCCTAGGTTCAGTTCTTTAACATATATTTAGCTTAGGTTAGTTATTAATGTGATTATGTGATTTGTCTGTAGGATAGTCGACTTTAACGAGCGTTATGTATTGCCCTGTGTTGATCTCAATCCTTTGACAAATGGTTTATGCTTAAACTTGATGCTTAATTTCAATTTTGAATCTGGTTCATGTGGAAAGATGAAAGGCTATGCAAATAGATTTCATTAACTTGTAGGCAAAATGTTGTGAGCAATTAGCATTATTCATCTCGTTGTTAGAATGCACTAAAACAGTTTAGTAGTGGGTAAAAACTGGTATTACATATTAAGTTGAGAAGCTGTTAGTTCCCCTTACATGACTTCATAGTTTGGCATTTTTGATAAGTTTTCGGTTCCCACGAAAAGAGTTTGGGTTGTGGTGTGTAGGCCTTGGTCAGCCCAGTTACGGTCGTTCGTAGTTTCGGAATCGTTTGGGAACAAAACTCTTTTGAAAGCAAAACTTTTATGCAACTTTTGAAATTTAGTCATACAAAGACATAAGATCCTTTCGGAACAAACCGTATACATAGTGTTTCAAATACAATCATATCAAGGACATACGGATCATAGCTTGACCATATCAAGGATGCCAACATCGCAAAGCAAATATGAATCACAAACATGTTCGGATTTTACGAATAGAATTACCCCAAGGCTCATAACGTATCATAGCTTAGCCATCTCTAAGACATGCCAAAAGAAGGAAAGGTAAGCTTTACATACCTTGATTGCTTCCTAAGCTAATCCAAACTCAAGTCCCGGCTTCTCAAAATCTACGACACGTCATTAGACACCAAACACTAGTCATAGGCACCTCGGAATCCCATTTTAAGCTCGCACTTTATTTACAAAAATTTGGGCAGCATTTTCCCTGTAAATTCAACACCTCGAGAATTTAACTCGGTCAAATTCATCAACAACAATACCACAAACATTCTAACAACATCAATATTCAATCCCAAATGCATTCTAACATTAATATTTCATTTCTACACAATTCGGCAACATTTCATTTATATTCAAATAACTACATACGATCAATTCAATACCAATGCTCATATATTTGATTACTAATCTGCAACCATCCACACATGATTTAAGAACATTCCAAGCAATCCATACAATATTCAAAACGACCCAACCAATAGGCCACTCCACCCGAAACTTTCCAAATGCCACAAGAATAACAACAATACGTTTCTTTCTTTCAATTTCATCAAATACATCAACGACCACATTTTACAACATCATTCATGTAAATATAAGAAACCACATTACCATTATGCTAACTTCTACATTAGCTTACAATTGATCCCAACCTCAACTTGTATCATCCAACGCCTGCATTTTCATTACATAACCCACAACACAACAACCAAATTACACTAAATAAAATTTGTTCATTCCTTACCAAACAACATAACCTATTTTCGGCCACCACCACCAATCCACACCTTCCATGATTTTCATCCATTTTCACACATTACAACAACACCCAAACAAGCTATATACAATTAATCCACTACTCTTATGCAACACACACTACACACGGCCAAGGCACAACACACACGGCCCAACTTCAACTTACCATATTTTATGAGTTTTCATTCATTTCTACATTCCACAATATGCACAAACCATACATAACATATAAAAATAAGGATTAAGTCTTACCTCTTCCACCCCACTTCTTTCTCGGCTAGAGTCCCACATGGCAACAACGAGCGGTTTTCTTGCTCCAACAACTACTGTGTTGACGAGGGCCTTTCAATTAGTAGGAAACATGGGAGAAAATATTTTTCCTTGATCATCACCCATGGTGAAATTGACCGGCCACCATGGCCGTTTTTCTCCTTCTTGTTCTTTCTTCCTTTTTCTTGAAACTTCTAGGAGGTGGAATGGTGAAATAAGATGACTTGGTCATCTTTTTATTGCAAATATTAGCCAACCATGTGGCCATGGCCCACATGTCACATGCAAGGCCACATGACCATTTTTTCATGAATTCTTAGTTTTCAAAACTTCATTTTTGACCCCAAATTTTCATGAAATGCTTAACTTTCCATAATTCACTTTTAACTCCAAATTTTCCTTATTCCAAATTTACCCCTAACATTCCACACCAATAAAAAGATGAATATGCAACTTATGCACTTTTAACAAAATCGAAAAAATTTACAACCTTGTCCTTAACTTGTCGCAACCGACTTAGAATATTCCAACGTACAAAGTACGGGGTATAACATCCTTTCCCCCTTTAGAACATTCGTCCTCGAATGTTCAACTAGTCGTATGGGGTCTTAAGGATTTCGACTTAAACTTTTCCTTCTTGTAATTCCCTTTACTCAACTTGTGGTATTCTAGGCACATTATCTCGTGTCGTCTCTTAATCTTTAACTCAAACCCCTTCTTATTCGTTCCATAGCTTTTTTTTCCTTTTCACACTTGAACTTTGTTATCCTGTCCAATTCGTGTCTCCCACATACTGCCACGTTGGTCGCCGGAATACACTGATTTGGTCACGTATGGAATATCACATACACACCTCTATATATACGTAGTTACTAGCATTTCGTTTGCAAAATATTTCCAAACGCTACTCAAACTCACCCTAGTTCTAAAACTGTGGTGCACTTTCTTTCTTTTCACCGGTCTAATCCGCCCCGTTCTACGCGGCCTCTTAGGGTTCCTGCCCACTCCGCAGACTCTAATTTTTCCTTAGGTTACTCTAATTTCCCATTTGCTTCTTACGTCTGAATTTGTAGAACTTTCAGAAAACTTCCCGGGTCACCCATCCTAAAATGCTCTCACTCCAAAGACGCTTAACTTTGGAACTCCGATGGAATACGGTGCTTTAATGCTAATAGGATCGCGTCCACTTCACCGTATGACCTTTATCACATAATCTGGAATAAGTCAAAGTCTCAACAGATCCCGGAATGTTCTCATTCCTCATCCTTTCTATAACCGAGTCTTTCATCGTCCCGTCACTTATAGTACTTGTATCCTTGGCTACACATGTCATGGGCTATTACTACACTGTTATCTCGCTTCCCTCTTATTTCCTTTTCTAGCCAATTTTATCCTTGACGTTTCACTACGGCCTTATCCATACGTTCATATCCGTCACATTTCTTTTCCTCTGCACTCTTGTCTTAATCATACTATTACTTCTTTTAGCTATAACTCGTCATAATTCATCCCTGCTTATCCAAATAACACTTCATCAAGATTATCATTTCTTAGTGTCACAGGCCCTTTTCCAATTTCTTTTATCCTGTCGATATCGACCTTCTAATTATTCTTATCCTTAATTTAGTAATCAACTTCTTTCTCGATGTTAGCCGTACTCGCAACTTACTCAAATCTTACCATTACGATGGACACGGCCTTTCAAGTCGCATTACAAACCCACATCTCATTTTCTCTTTATTTCTGGGAAGATTTCGGCAGAGTTTCCTCTGTATTTCTTACTATCTCAAAACCTGTACACGAAATACCAATAATGCCTCACGGGGCAATATACATATCATATCATATCGCATCGCACCACACAGGGCTCCCAATATCATCAACAGTACACAAATGATAAACATACCTCGTATGCCCAACTCAAACGGCACCTGTTACACTTTCTTGTTTACTTTCCCCCTTTAGTCTTCAACTTGTATTTCAATCACAACTTCAATATCTTTCCCGACATATATTTTCATACCTTTGCTTACCTGTGTGCTTAGTAACTTCCAACATCATCAATCCCTTTCTTCTATCGATCATTCTTCAGCTGCAATCACAAATCAGAGTAAGGAGTCCCATCTCCTATGACTTGGCTCTATGGCACGATCTCAGATGTGAAAGAAGAGTAACTACCCTAGATGCCCCGTAGCCTCCTGTTTATAAATGTGGCGCGCAACACACCATAAACAAGACTCTACTAGACACGACTTTGCAGACAACCCCTAGGACGAACTGCTCTGATACCAATTTATCACACCCTTAATCCGATAGGGTGTGATGGGCACCCGACCCTTACCTAGGGCCGAGCGAACCCGCAGACTTTCGTAATACTCATACTGGGCCCGCAAAACATAACATAAGCACGTAACGAAATTTTTTTTTTTCCGAAAACAAACATGCCTTTCATTTTTTTTCTTTTTCAAATCAAATAAAGCTAGCATCGTATGAAATCTGAACATATATGAAGTTCGTAACATAATGCATAATAATACATCGGCTTATATAGCCGCTTACAAAACCGACATATCACACACACGACATCGTCGCAAAGTCTCTACCAACATCTCGGATACCATACAAAGCACTTTCAGACTCGGCGGCACTCGTGAGGAAATGGAGCTCGCCAATCCGTGAACGTCCTCCGCTAACATCATCTGCTAATGCACATTGGTGCACCAAGGCTGCATGAAATGCGGCCGAAGAAAGGGGAGTCGGTACGAAATATGTCTTTAGTATGTAAAGCATGGGATATCGTAAACGAACCGTCTGAAACGGGGAGAACAGAAAAGTAATACAATAACGAAAACTCATAACACTTGCTTTCGAACCATAAATTATACGTGTCAATTCCATATTCAGCTCATCATGGGACTGAGGAACAGAGTCATAAAATCATTTCATACACATACATAGATATAACATGCCCCGGTCCTCTAGTGAGGGACGCGGTAGGTAAAACCATCAGATGCATATACATATGTCGTGCCTCGGCCCTTTAATGAGGGACGCGGTAGGTAAAACCATCAGATGCATATACATATGTCGTGCCCCGGCCCTTTAATGAGGGACGCGGTAAGTAAAATCATCATATCATATACATATAGCGGCCCCGCCCCCTCTAACGGGGACGCGGTATAAAATCATCATACGTGTACATGTAACGATGCCCCCCCCTAGCGAGGGGACGCGGTAAAAGGGGAATCATCATATGCCATCCTGGCCACCTCCTCCATATCATCATATCATATAACATGCCCCGGCCCCGCTAGCAAGGGACGCGGTAAATATAACGTGCCCCGGCCCTCTAGTGAAGGACGCGGTGAATAATGCAATGAAGTGCACGAATACGTGCCCCAACCCGGAACGGTACAAAGAGATAATAACGGCCTCGCACGAGCAGAGTAGTGAGAAACCATATGCACAAATCATCATATACATACCGTAACACATCATGACATCATAACTTATCATATGAGCCGACATTAACCGACGATGGGGATTGCCTAAACCAATGTGGGATTTGCCTAAACCAAAGGTGGAATTTGCCTCACCACTGGGTTTGCCCCACCACCGGCTCCGATTCCAACTGATCATATTCCAGAATACGTACATATAACATATAACGTGGCATAGATACACGATCCGAGCGAAAGGCCTCGGCGTACCGGACACATCATATTTCGTAATACACAAAGATGGCGCACAATATCATGGCCGGCTCCGGACTTGGCGAAAAATGTAACAACGTAATCTCTAGCCGAATCGTGAGTAACCGAATACGGCTTAAAACATTTTCAAAGACTCAATGTGTTAATCAAAACGAACCATCATTTATAAGCCAAAGCAGTAGTCAAATCAGATTTTCTTCCGAATATCACCCGGACATATCAAACCGTACTTTAGAAACCATAGTTACGTATCAAAATCATGTGCATGAAAATTCTTATTTCGACTCAATCGATAAATAAGTAATCATACTCGGGGTGAAAGATAGTCATATTGAATTTTTTTTCAAAATAGGTCGTTAGAACCAAACATAGAGAGTCATGCGGGACCCACGACGAGCGTCAACCCAATCGGGGCCCGCCATGAAAATTAAAGTCTTTACTCGTCATGAAATCATTTGCGAAGATATCAAAGCGATCCGAGCCCCTTTCGTGCCGGAAAATACCGGTATCTATGCCACGTTATATGTTATACGTACGTATTCGGAATATGATCGCTTGAATCGGAGTCGGTGGTGGGCAAACCCGGCTGGTGAGGCAAATTCCACACCGGTTTAGGCAAATCCCACATTGGTTTAGGCCAATCCCACGTCGGTTAATGTCGGCTCATATGATAAGTTATGATGTCATGACGTATGTGTTACGTATGTATATGATGATTTGTGCATATGGTTTCTCACTTCACGCGTGCGGTCGTTATTATCCCTTTCACTACGTCCCGGCCGGGCATGTATTCGTGCACTTCATTGTATTATTCACCACGTCCTCACTAGAGGGCCGGGCACGTTATATTTACCGCGTCCCTTGCTAGCGGGGGCGGGCATGTTATATGATATGATGATATGGAGGAGGTGGCCGGGATGGCATATGATGATTCCCCGCATCGCGTCCCTCACTAGAGGGGGCACGTTACATGTACATGCATATGATGATTTACTTACGCGTCCCCTCGTTAGAGGGCCACACGCTATATGTATATGATATGATGATTTTACTTACCGCGTCCCTCGTTAAAGGGCGGGGCACGGTATATGTATATGCATATGATGGTTTTACCTACCGCGTCCCCCGTTAAAAGGGCGGGGCACGACATATGTATATGCGTCGGTGTGTTTTACCGCGCGTCCTCACTAGAGGACCGGGGCATGTTATATCTATGTATGTGTATGAAATGATTTTATGACTCTGTTCCTCAGTCCCATGATGAGCTGAATATGGAATTGACACGTATAATTTATGGTTCGAAAGCAAGTGTTATGAGTTTTGGTTATTGTATTACTTTTCTGTTCTCCTCGTTTGATGCGGTTCGTTTACGATATCCCATGCTTTTACATACTCGCACATATTTCGTACCGACCCCCTTTCTTCCTCGGGCTGCATTTCATGCCGCGCAGTACCCACGATGAGTAGATGATGTTAGCGGAGGACGTTCCGGCTGGATTGCGCAGCTCCATTTCCTCCGGAGTGCTGCCGAGTCCGAGTGCTTTTGTACGGTATCTGATATGTTGGTAGAGACTTTGCAGACAGTGTCGTGTATGTGATATGTCAGTTTTGTAAGCGGCTATGTAAGCCGATGTATTATTATGCATTATGTTACGAACTTCATATGTTTACAGATTTCATACGAGCTGACATTAACCGATGTGGGATTGGCCTAAACCAATGTGGGATTTGCCTAAACCAGTGTGGAATTTGCCTCACCACTGGGTTTGCCCCACCACCGGCTCCGATTCCAACCGATCATATTCCGAATCACGTACATATAACATATAACGTGGCATAGATACACGATACCCCGTAGAAAGGGGGTCGCGCGTACCGACATCATATTTCGTAATACAAGATAGGGCGCACAATATCACGGGCTAGGCCCCCGGACTTGGCGAAAATGTAACAACGAGACGCACGAGCTGAATCGTGATAACCGAATACGCTTTAAAACATTTTCAAAGACTCAATAGGTTAATCAAAACGAACCATCATTTATAAGCCAAAGCGAGAGTCAAATCAGATTTTCTTCCGAATATCACTCGGGGACATATCAAACCGTACTTTAGAAACCATAGTTACGTATCAAAATCATGTGCATGAAAATTCTTATTTCAGACTCAATCGATAAATAAGTAATCATACTCGGGGGTCGGAAAGATAGTCATATTGAATTTTTTTTCAAAAATAGGTCGTTAGAACCAAACATAGAGAGTCGCGGGACCCACGGACGAGCGTCAACCCAATCGGGGCCCGCCTATGAAAATTAAAGTCTTTACTCGTCATGAAATCATTTGCGAAGATATCAAAGCGATCCGAGCCCCTTTCGGCCGGGTACTGTGTATCTATGCCACGTTATATGTTATATGTACGTATTCTGGAATATGATCAGTTGGAATCGGAGCCGGTGGTGGGGCAAACCCAGTGGTGAGGCAAATTCCACACTGGTTTAGGCAAATCCCACATTGGTTTAGGCCAATCCCACATCGGTTAATGTCGACCATATGATAAGTTATGATGTCATGATGTGTTACGGTATGTATATGATGATTTGTGCGTATGGTTTCTCACTACCTCGCTCGTGCGAGCCGTTATTATCCCTTTCACTACGTCCCGGCCGGCGCATGTATTCGTGCACTTCATTGTATTATTCACCACGTCCCTCACTGAGGGCCGGGCACGTTATATTTACCGCGTCCCTTGCTAGCGGGGCGGGACGCATGTTATATGATATGATGATATGGAGGAGGTGGCCGGGATGGCATATGATGATTCCCCTTTTATCGCGTCCCTCACTGTGAGGGCCTGGCACGTTACATGTACATGCATATGATGATTTTACTTACCGCGTCCCTCGTTAGAGGGCCGGGGCACGCTATATGTATATGATATGATGATTTTACTTACCGCGTCCCTCATTAAAGGGCCGGGGCACGACATATGTATATGCATATGATGGTTTTACCTACCGCGTCCCCCATTAAAGGGCCGGGGCACGACATATGTATATGCATCTGATGGTTTTACCTACCGCGTCCCTCACTAGAGGACCGGGGCATGTTATATCTATGTATGTGTATGAAATGATTTTATGACTCTGTTCCTCAGTCCCATGATGAGCTGAATATGGAATTGACACGTATAATTTATGGTTCGAAAGCAAGTGTTATGAGTTTTGGTTATTGTATTACTTTTCTGTTCTCCTCGTTTCAGTACGGTTCTGTTTACGATATCCCATGCTTTACATACTCAGTACATATTTCGTACTGACCCCCTTCTTCCGGGCCGCATTTCATGCCGCGCAGGTACCCATGACAGATGAGTAGATGATGTTAGCGGAGGACGTTCAAATGGATTGGCGAGCTCCATTTCCTCCGAGTGCCGCCGAGTCCGAGTGCTTTGTGTGGTATCTGAGATGTTGGTAGAGACTTTGCAGACGTTGTCGTGTATGTGATATGTCAGTTTTGTAAGCGGCTATGTAAGCCGATGTATTATTATGCATTATGTTACGAACTTCATATGTTTACAGATTTCATACGATGCTAGCTTTATTTGAATTGAAAAAAAAATGAAAGGCATGTTTGTTTTCGAAAAAAAAATTTGTTACGTGCTTATGTTATGTTTTGCGGGCCCAGTATGAGTATTACGAAAGTCTGCGGGTTCGCTCGGCCCTAGGTAAGGGTCGGGTGCCCATCACACCCTATCGGATTAAGGGTGTGACAAGCCCTTTTCTTCTCGTAATTTTATTTCTCTTTTAGTTGTTAGAATATGAAGTTTGAACTTGTTTTGTGGTTGTCCATGTTAATGAAATCATGTGTTTCCTTAATATTAGAAACCATATCACCAAATATTTTCTATACTTCTGTCTTTGATCAAAGTACTCATATTCCGTTTTTTTTTTTTTTTTTTTTTTTTTTTTTTTTTTGTCGACAAATGCCTTATATATGACTACATTTGTGGCATAGATGGAACCACGCCTAGAATTTTACCAAAATTTTATGTGTAGGATTATTCTACTTTTGAAATCACATTTGCAAGATCTTAAAATCTGTTTTGTGCACGCTACGTTTTAGAGGATTTTAAGTTTTTATATGGTTATTAGTACAATCAAATGTTGCTGGTTTGCTTTTCTTCTTGCGTTAAGGGAAAAATGGTTACGATGTAATGTTCGGCTTGCCATTGTCTGACAGTAAATGCTTAGAAATGTCTTAGAAAGCATGTTTATGGGTTCCGTTGGTTCACCTGCATATCCGCTGGAATAAAAAAAAAACATGCTGCTACCTTTGTCTTCATATTGTATTAGGAACACTGATTTTGGGAGGTATTTTCATAAATTGATTACTAAGTTGAATAGAAAAATGAATGACACCGTGACTTAAGAACTGTACATGTTCTTTATAGGAAATTGACTTATGAAATTCTATACTTGTATTATGCATAAGTACTGAAAATTTCCCTTCTCCATGACAGTAGGAAGTATTGGACGTTTGTTTGTTTCACTTCTCCTATGGCCATTAGAGAGCATGTTCTTTTGGTTTCAAAGTTACGTAAAATGAGGACACTTTAATCTAATTAAGTGCACTGCTTGGACAACGTATTTTGGGATAATTACTAGCATGTTTGCCTTGCTTTCTTTCATTATGTGAAAATATGCCAGTTTGCAGAATATGCACGGTTTGAATGATGGAGTGATTCTATTTTTACTTATATGTTCTCTACATTTGATATAAGAATTAGATTTCCTCTCTCCACTCTCACTGTTACTTTTCTTTGTTTGCATGACCACCGGAGCCGATGAGTCCTATTTTGAGACTCAACGACGCCGCTATCATAAGGAGTCCGCACATCCACATCCTCTCTTGCTCGTTTCCATCCTTACATCGCTTTAAAAGCGAACCATAAAAAATCTAATCTTGCTATTGGGAGCCCAGTTTGGCTGTTGATTATTTTCACTTTGTTTGTTTAATTGTTGGGTGCGACTAACACTTTTATCTTATGTGATTATTAATTTGCTAGCCAAGTTGATTTATGACTTACAGTTTGTCGAATATGATTCTTTGGATATGTTTTAAGATTACAAATCCAAATCAATATTTCGAGTTTGAATATAAAACTACTTCGGTTTGGAGCATTTGAATAGAAAAGGACTTTCTCAAAACTATTTTCCTAGTATATCGTCCTTTCCAAAAGTATTTGAAGTCTGCTGTGATAATTTGAACTTGAATTTACTAACTTTTTAAGTTGTTTTCCTACAGGTGCAAGTATAATATTTTTAAAAGAGCCAACTTTGTTAAAATTGGACCTTCGAGTCAAAATTTGTGTGGTCTCATGTTTGAAAAAGTTAGATAATTCTAATCTTAACCCATGCATCAGATATCGGCTAATCAAACACCCTCACTTTTGACAAAGCCGCTTAAATAATTATCTTATTACTTGGCTAGAAATTTTACATACCCACCTAGTAATCCTTTTTTTAAAAAAACAATAGTATTTTTTTTTCTTTACTTCAGCGAGCTTTAGTCTTATCTAATTAAGTCCGGTCAGTTAACCATTGTTAATGGATCTTAAAGGATGCCTAATACCTTTCCTTTGGATTAATTGAACCCTTACCTAGAATCTTAAGTTTCGTAGACTTTAAAACGGAGTAACTTTAGACAATTACTTTAATCAACTTTAGGTGTCCTAATTCACCATAATAATTAGGTGGCGACTCCTTAACTACAATTAACCCCGGAATTACCGGGATGTTGTAAATCATTTTGACTCCGATTAAAATGGGGTATAACAAATGCAGGTGTGAAACCAATAAGTGAGCCATGAAGCAGTGGATAAGAAAGCTTATAAGACCTTGTTAGGGAAAGTTCAGCATAGAGGTTTCGCAATGACAGGAATGATAGCAAGCATGAGGGAAGAGGAAGTCAACTCGAAAAAGAAATCAGAGAAAGGTGACATAGCAAAGTAATGGCGGAGAATTGAGATCACAAATGATATTTTGGCTGGATGTAAAAGACCAAGACTACGGAAAGATGAATGACTAAATAGAACGATTGTTAGGAAAAGGATCGGCGATAATAAGGATGAGAGGGAATGAGTAGAATAAGTGTTGGAAGCGAAGAATGGATTGTATAGAAGTAATATATTTTGAAGGACAAAGCGGTACTGAGTTAAGAATAGGGTTCCTTGTGCGAGGAATAAAGGATTAATTATAAAACGGAGTAAGTATGGGTATAGAAAGAAAAGGAAACATGTGAAGTACACAAGCTTAAGAAGTAGTCGTATTATGAGAAAGGGAAGATGCGTCTCCTACGGATACCCTATACTAAGACAGAACAAGTAAAGTACATAAAGGAATAAGATGGAAAGAAAAATGTGGCTATGAGTTATGAGTTCACCACATGACGATAAAGCGATAAAGTAAGGCTATCACCAATGACAAGTAAAGATATGATTATGATTGGCTTCGAAATCAATGCTGAGTACAACACAAGAATAAAAGAGTATGAGGTACAAGGGGCATTAGTTGTGTATGAGACTTAGATCCTTGATAAGACAGATGGCGGTTTAAGGGAAATGCATTTACGGTTGCTATAAGTCGATTACGGGAAAGAGAGAAATAACTTGAGATGGAAAGAAAAGGGGAAGATGACGCTACCAGTGAATGCTGACTATTGAAGAATGGGATAAGTGACACTACATGGATGGTACAGACGGTTAGACATACTATTATTTTGAGTATCCCCATGGGACAGAGCTGTTAATTGGAGCGGATGTAGGCATCGACTCATAATTAACGATTGAGCTAAGCAAAGTACATCCTTGCTTGGGGTGCTATGTCGGCGGATTCTCGGGTTACGTAATCGCAAGATGAGTATGTTAAGACTTCACACATGAATTACGGCTATAAATTACGGGAAATGGCATGAATATGATGTAGTACAATAAGGGAATTGAGGAAAAAACGACGTGAGTTCAAGGTGGAAGTGAGGTAATGGATTTGAGAATAGTACAAGTGAGACCCCTAAAGGGGGGAAGTGAGTAAGGAAAATATAAGTGTAGAGATTAAAACGATGAATCCTAAGATGTGACAAGTATAGACCCTAAAACAAGAAGTGAGAGATATACGGAAATGGTATAGTTGTTATCGTTATACATTTCAGTATGGACATGAAGTGAATCGATGAAAGGAACGTATTAGGCTTGAGATTGAAAGTAAGGATTGAAGATCGAAATGTGGATTTGTTTTGAAGGCACCGTAAGGTAAGAATCATAAGGAGGGAGCGAGTGAATAGAATGCAAAGATTCTAAACGCACTCAGATATGAAAAACAGATGTAGTTTGAAGTGAGAATTTTTGTAAAAGCAAGTTTAATAAAATCTAAGGGTTAGTCAGCAAAGGAATAGAGTGATTGAAGGGTATCTTTTGAGATTGGACTGAAAATAATTCGTGAGGAAGAAAAGAAATTGAACAATATTCCAGTAAAAGGGACAAAGATTGACAAGATATTGGAATAACTACGATGCTTACTATGGTATGATCACCCAGTAAAGGGAGACTACAAAACAAAACGAGCTGGACAATTGAATGATTAGGTCGTAGAAAATAGATGCAATAGTGCATCGATTATGATAGCATTAAAGGAAGAAGATCATTGAAGAAGGGATTCAAGATATTCCAGGTGTAAGTATACGAATTACCGATAGCCAGACTTAGCATAAGGACCCTTATTAAATGAAAAAGAAAAGAGAGAATCGAGTAAAGCGTAGGGTGAAAGGAAATTTTGGTGTTATACCAACTGGAAAATAAAATACAGCAATGATCGACCCAGTCGCTATAGAAGGAACGCAAGGGATGACGATGCTACGAGTTCAAAAGAATGGGTACTAAAGGAAAAAAAAAGTATTAGCGGTGGAATTGTGTCCTAATGGCATTACGGTTTATACGAGAGAAGAAGAAGAAAAGCGACAGGTGATAAAGGTTATAGAATTGTCTATGGTAAGATATGATAACCAAGAAGCAGATAAGGAAGAGAGTAAGAGTATGACAAGATAAGTCAAGAGAGATAATAAGAAGGACATAGTAAACATATGAGATATATAGAACAAAGTGATGATATCGCGAGACAAAGAAGGTTTTGAATAAGAATGGAAGAGTTGATAGTGACTATGACGTGAGTTTCGTCTTATTTTAACATTCGAGGACGAATGTTCAAAAGGGGGGAAGGATGTTACATCCCGTATTTTCGTGCGTTAAGTTGCATCATAGGTTAGTCACATAAGCTCAAGGACAAGATTATGTTTGAAGTTATAAATGTTTATGTTATGTTCAACAAGTTATAAGTAAGTGCCGCGAAGGTTGGAGGTTAAACGAATAGGAGAAAAAAAATTTGCTAAGTTTGGGATGTTGAATAAGTTATACAGACTGTATGGAGTTTTGGACATATCCAAGTATGCAAATAAAGATATCGATGTATAAAAATTTTAGGTCTCGAAATAATTTCCGCGGATGAACGATCAAACGAATGCTACGGTGAAGGCGGTGAAACGATCTTTACGGTCCGACTTTGGAGCAACTATATAAAGGGGTTTAACCCCTCATTTTCAGCCAAGAAACCACCCCAAAAAAATTTCCCAAAAATTCTAGAGAGTTCTCCAACCTTCCCTCCATTAAATTTCAACGCGAGTTAAGTAAAAATCTCCGAATTCGGGTTCCGCCGGCGTATAGTTACGATTATAATATTGTGTTGCGGTGAATTTGTGGCTTGGGAGTAAGGCAAGTATTGGAGATATCGCGGTATTAGCGGAAGTAAGGTACGAATCTTTCTCTTTTGGTATCATTTAAGGCTTATTTACGGAGATAAATTTATGGAATAATTATGTAGCGATTTCGTTTGTGGAGGAGTTGGAGAAAATATCATGTGGAGTATTTGATGGAATATTTTGGTAGTAATGAGGTTGTTGTTTTTTCTGTTGTTGTTATTGGTTGTTGATTGTTGGTATTGAGAATTCGGGCTAGGCATATAAATAGGGGAGATGCTATCCGAATTTCGGCAGACCTTAAAAGGAATTTATCTAGAGACTTAAGATAAGAGTGTGACAATGAGCCTAATGATAATACGAATGGTTGCCTATGTAGATTATGAGATGACGAACGATCCTAAATAAATCGTGCGACAAGAAGTAAGTTGGAAAGTCGGAGAGTAAGCTCCAAAGGTATGTTAAGGCTCGTCCCTTTCTTTCAAAGGCATGATTCCCATGGTACGATTTCATAAATGTTTCCATAATTTTTTTTGTTTTTAAAAGTTAGAAGTTTATGACTCCAAGGCATGATTCCTTTCCCGATAATCCATAAATATTTTCCAAAATGTCGTATTTTCTAAACCAGAGATTTATGATTCTGTGAGCTCTTATGATAACAACGATGAACATGTTTTTATGATGATAATGATGATGTCAAAGATGAGAATATTTTCTATGATGGTTATGATGATGACGATCTTATGGTTAAAAGTCTCAAGTTATGAGATCAATGATTCTATGAGATTATTGAGCTTATTTCATGATTATGTCGATTTTATTCATTGTTGTTGATCTCGCCTTATAATAATTGTTCCTTCAAGGTGAGATATAGCGACGATGATTGCTCCATAATATAAATCGGAGGTTACCGACCTTACGTCACTCTGATAGAGTCGTAGCTTTTATTTGGCTCTCATGCATGTTATATATATACATGTATGTATTTTACTACACCGAGCCGCGCTATAGTCGGTCGGGTACGGCACCTATTGTGCAACCACTGATCAGTTGGTACTACACACCGAGTCCCGAAAGGGCCGGGTACGTTACACACCAAGTCCCGAAAGGGCCGGGTACGTTATGATGATGATATTATATATATGTATGTAAGAAAAAGTTTTTTTTTTTAAAGCTGAGCATGCATGACATCCGCCTTATGAGGTATCCAGATGTACAGTTATCTCTCTTATTCCATGTTACCTTCCATATCTATATTATGTTGTTATTCATGCCTTACATACTCAGTACATTATTCGTACTGACGTCCCTTCTTGTGGACGCTGCGTTTCATGCCACGCAAGTGTATACAGATGAGTAGAGGACATTAGTAGAAGATGTTCCAGCTGGATTGGCGAGCTCCATTTCCTTCCGGAGTGTTGCTGAGTCAGAGTATCTATGTTATGGTATCTTGATTTATGTTAGAGACTTTGCAGACAGAGTCACGTATATAACATGTCAGTCTTGTAAGCGGCTCTGTAAGCCGATGTATCATTATGCATTATGTTACAAATTTCATATGTTTACAGATTTGACTTGATTTGAGAAAGACGAAAAGCATGTTTTTTGAAAAGCTTTCATCATGCACTCATTTCATGATTTAAGAGTCTAGTAAGATTATGAGTATAACAAGAACCAGCCGGTTCGCTCGGCCCTATAAGTAAGGGTCGGGTGCCCATCCTGCCCTATCAAAAGTTGGGGTGTGACATCTATTCCCAATTCCGGTATGTTCAGATGAGCTGAGTTGAGCTGGGATACGTTGTTGGGCTGTTTCGATTCCATTTAGTTGTCCTAATTGTTGATTACATGCTTAATTTGAACTACAGCCAAACCTCCCTATAACAGCATCGTTGGGTCTGAAATTTTTCAGTTGTTATAGAGAATGGTTGTTATACACCTATAACAGCATTGACATTTAAATAATACTTGGCTATTATAGGCAAAAAAGATCCATAAAATCTATTTTTCATTTTTAATTGTCAAATTCTAAGCTTAATCACATACAACGAAGGAAAATCGTTTAATGATGAAAATATATATATTCATATGATGTTTTTTTGTCATAAATAGTATATTAAATGATCAAATATTTGGTCAAAATTTATACACTTATTATTGGTAATCATATATAGTCTATTTTTGTAAAGATGTTTAATTATTATATTACCAAAATAAGAAAATAGCTGTTAGATGGGGGTAATTTTACAAAGTCCGTACTATTATAAAGTTGGTTGTTGCTGTTATAGGTGAAATGTTGTTATAGAGAAGTAAAATATAACATAAAAAATCGGTTCCGAAAAAACTTGGCTGTTATAGAGAGATGTTATTATATGCGGGTGCCGTTATAGAGAGGTCTGACTGTATTTCCTTTTCGTTATTGGATTGATCTGTTAGTTTGTTTCCAAGAAATTGAATTGTAACTCAGCTGAGTTGATCTGAATTCTATTGCAATTGGTAATTCCATAGTGAGTTCATTAATTCCTCGATTTAGCAAATTAAGCAAGTTCAACTAGGTGGAGACGAATTTCACAAGAAGAGTGAAAACAAATTATCTGGGGCTGGTTCATGAGTTTGAGACTGGCTATATTCCAGATTGGTTCTTGTTGGAAGTCCTATCACGATTGCCTTTGAAATGCGTTTTTAGGTTCAAATGTGTATCGAAGCAGAGGCTTTATTTTATTTCGGACCCTTCTTTTGTGAACTTGTACATTTCTCGAGTTTCTTTGTCACATAAGCCACAACCATGGACCGTTCTTAGTCACCGTCTGCATGCTAAAGGCACAAAGTTCATCACTTATGATCCCCCATTAATGCTGGACGACATGTTAGAAGAAAATGATCTGATTGAGTACCCCAGTAGTTTATCATGTCATCTTCATTTTCCTCCTTCTCAACCACGACCTTCTGTGCTTGAACGCTATGATATCGTAGCAATTAATGACGGAGTAGTGTTGTATGGACGAATTGTGTATTAGGAGAATTACATCAATCACATGACAGATTATCATATGTATAACCCTATCACACAGCAGTGTATTGCCTTTCCTCCACCACTTTTGTGCTTTCGGTTTGTCAGTACTGGTTTTCTTACCCAAATTGAAGGGGGAACATTGAAGAGCTATAAAGTGGTGCGATTTGATTGTCAATTAAGGGAGTCCCATAACCTCAAGTTTGAGATATTCTATTCTGAAACTGGAAGCTGGAGGAGTGTTGTTGTGCACAGTGACCAAGCCATTCAGATTACCTGGCTAAGAATGCCTTTGTCCTTCAGTGGAATGTTACATTGGATTGACCGTTCGCTTGGGATTATGGCATGTGATCCTTGCAGGGCTTCCAGTCAGTGTGGCATCATTGGACTTCCACCTGACATTGACAAGCAATGTAAAAACTACAAAAATAATGGATTTCATAGTTTGTGCAACGTGCATCAGGGTCGATTGAGGTACTTTGAGGTGTCTCTTGCACCCTCGGATCCCTTTGGGTTTTCAGGTTTTTCTCTATGGGTACTTGATGATTATGACTCTGCTACTTGGTCTTTGCAGCACAGACCTAGGGTTACTGATGTCTTGTTTGGTGATATCTTAACTCGCCAGGGGTTAACTGGATCATGTCTTGTTCCTCTTGCCTTCCATCCATTTGATGGAAACATTGTTTGCCTGAGATTAGGGGTCTATATTGTCACATACAATGTCAAGACTTTAAAATTGGAGGCTTGTGGTAATCCAATCGCTACTGAATATTGCTTGTGCGAAACAAGAGGATGGTTGTCCTGGTGTGCACGAATACCTTCAAAATTAGCATTCTTGTACGTTCTTCCTCCATCGCCAATTTCTATCCCGAATAATCTTTCCACAGGACAGAAGGAGGAACATGGTGTTTAGTAGACCTACTTAAAAAAATAGAGAACTAGCCAATGTTTGTCTGAATCTAGACTTTATGCTTATCGAATTGGTGAGGCTGCTTGCTCTAGCTACCTGTATTTAGCATGGACATATTGTTTCTTTACCAATTTGCTTACTATCGTTATGTCTTTTGCATGCTGTTAAATCTCACTCAGTAGCTAGGTATCAGAAACCAGCATTTTCTTACAAGTTAAATAGGGTCTAAACTGAAATGGCTCAGTATATAATGATACGTGCTTTATTATTTTCCTTTTTTAGAGAAAAAAGAAAGAAGCGAATAAAATATTACTTGAAAATTTGATACAACAACACAAGAAAAGTCTCAAACTGATATGCAAAATTTATCCAAAAGGATAAGTTTGAAGGATCCTTTAAATTTGCTTGAATCATGTTGAAAGTGTACTTTTATTTGCATGAATTATGCTGACGGTGTACTGTTATTGTCAAAATGAATTATGTGCCTAAACTGAGTATAATTCACAAACTCAAACTGAAACCTTCATAAAGGACTTAAGAACAGGAAAAAGAATTGCGTTCTTGAAAGAAGATAGCTCTCTTTCTAATTCACAACGGCTAGAAACATATCAAAAATCTAATGTTTCACACCTTCCTAAAACATGTCTCCAAATCTGAGCATGTTTCTTACAGAACAAATGTGGGGCTCACCTTCAATTCTACAACCTCATCCTTTGCCGTTTCCTAAATCTTCCGCAATAATTCAGACATCGTGACTTCCACACCATATTTTTTTCGCTATTTTCACATCCAAAAGCGACAATCTACCTTCTAATTCTTTAAATTTTTTTCTCATAAGTCTTCATTTGATAGAATTTCTGATTTTAACTTTTTGACTCCTCTATTTCTCTTTCCAGCTAATAGTCAACTTATATATTTAGGGCTCGTTTGGTTGGAAACAACTTTTCCCAGGATAACTAATCTCGGGATAAGTTATCCTGGGATTAGTTATTCCATCCTCAAGGTGGGATAAAATAACACTCTAATCCCAGGATAACTAATCCCGGGATTAGTTATCCCGAGTTTTTTTTCCAACCAAACGTGGGATAAGACGGTACTAATTTTTATCCTGGGACTATTTTTCTTTATCTATCATACCAAACGAGCCCTTAGTATGTTGATTTACAAGTTTTAATCCACTCTTACCCCAAAATGGTAGGGGTAAGATCTGCGTACGTCCTACCTTCCCCAGACTCCATTTGTGGGATTACACTGAGTATGTTGTTGTTGATTTACAAGTTCTAATCCAATTACCTTATGACAACACTCATCAGATTGTTTCTCCCTATTAATGAACAAATTGTTCTATTCTTCAAACTTAGTAATATATTCAATTGATTGTTTACATTTCCAATGAAAACCATTCAATTCTTTTTTTGATCAATTTCTTCCATCCTCAAGAGGTTGGAAGCTTTTTATATGCATATAATTCAATATACAATGCAGATGAGTTTAACTCACTGCACCTACTTAAGAATGGAACAGGCTCCATTCTATCCCCACAATACAGATGTTTTAATGAGGTTTCATTCTAGTCCCCAATTTGCAAGAATATCCGCCACTTTGTTTCCTTCTCTATACTAATGTTTGAATGACCAAGTGTCCAGATGAGCTAGGGATTCCCGAGTGGATTTGATGATATCCCACAAGCACCAAGGTGGGTCATTTTTGTGCAATATCCACTCTGTCAGAAGTTTGGAATCACATTCAATTTCCAGTTTTTGAATTCCTGAGTTGATGCACCATTCGATACCATATTTTAGAGCAACTGCTTCAGCTTTATTTTTGGTCATCACACCTAGAGGAGGAGCATATACATTGATCAACATGCCTCTATCATTTTTTATTACACCACCTCCTCCACTAGGGCCAGGATTGCCTTTTGAACATCCATCAGAGTTGAGCTTTCATGTATCCCCTCACTTGGAAAGGTCCATTTAGCTGCCATAGTAGTCATTTGGCCTTACTCCTTAGTATCCTCCAGTATTCTGTATAAGTGATCCCAATTCATAAAAGGAGGGAATTTAGGAAATTGTTTATGAATGATAACAGTTATTTGTTGATAAATCTGAGGAATAATCCTGTTAGAATGCATCTGGATACTATCAAACCTGGTTTTGCACCTTACTATCCATAGCTACCAAATGATAATACCTGGGATAATTTGTAAAGCCATTTTCTGAATAGTATTCTTACCGTTGGCCATCCACCAGTTAATAATCATCTGTCTCAGAAGAATTAAGTCTAGAGCTTAACTTTGGATAATTTGTAAGTCAATAAAAGCTAAAATCTTCTGCGTTAGATCAAGCTCACTTTCTACATCATCTTGGGGTTGATATAAAAGTGGAAACAATGGAATTTCACCATAAAAACAAATTCAAAAATTGCCTCCAACTAAATTGAGGAAAGAACTAATAGTGGCGAGTGTAATGATCAAAATGTTGTTTATCCTTGATGAGGTTGTTGCATCTAAGGCTATGATTTGAATACAACATATGTAGGTGGTCTAGCTCGCCAATCTTAGTGCCTCTCAACTTGACTATATCTTTTATGTTCCATTTCCAGTTGAAATGACATCTGGTTTATATATCTGCCAATCCTTCATAGTGAGAGTCATGGAAGTGAGCAGCTAAATGACTTGATAAAGCTTTAATTGATTATTTCTAAGGCCGAGTTAGAACAAGCCTTATCTCTCTCATCTTCTTGGCGCAAAGGCCATAGCTCTCAGTTATCTTCGAGCTAAGACCTTCGCGCCACTGAGATGACTGAGAGCTAAGGCCTGATAATTCGTCTTAGAGCCATTCAGTTGGAGCTTTATCCCAGTCATATCTGGCTGCTAGCTTCTATGACAACAAATTATGAAAGGTTGGAATATATGTGGAGTGAAATGTCATTTGAAGTGGAATTAGAACATAAATGAGATAGCCAAGATGAGAGGGAGTCAGATTGTCAATCTTGGCTAGATTCGGATGCAGTATTCAAAGAAAAGCCATTAGATACAACCACCTCCCAAATGATAACCACGACCGGGTCACTATCCTAGTCATCATCAAGTATTTCCTCAATTTAGTTGGAGGCTTTTTTTTATTTTATTTTTGAAGACATAAGCTGCAAGCTAATGTTAAGAGAAATGAGCTTGATCTAATGGAGAAAAATGAAAGCTCTAATTGACTTATAAAGTTTAAAATTAGGGAGTAGTTGAAAAACTTCTGCAGAAAATGTGACTAGTTTGAAAAAGAGAAGAATGTATCTCGTTAATTGGGAGAAAAAGCTAACAAGTAGTGTCTGAAGGTAGTTGAATTAGAAATTGCAAATCAATATGCCGACAAATGGTATTTCAATTATTCAACAAGTGCAAAATAAGGGAAATAGCTACGTCCAACAAGTAAAGTTCCATTCCATCCATGTCTGCTACTACTGTTTGCTCTTCTCGTCACTTTGATTGACATTGTAATCCGTATTTCTCCGTAAAATCATCATGAAATAAAAATTCTTAAGATTGTAGAAATCTTAAGATAAATACTTGATCATGAAAATTGTAAGGAATTCTTGAAAGCTTGAGGCGTGTTAAAGACATTGTCCTTAAAAATATTTCACCCGATATAGGTGTATCTCCCATAATTTAACAAGTTCTTTTATATAAAACTAAAAGCGGGAATCTAACAAGGATTTATCTTTTTAAAAAATCAGCAATACAAAATGAGAAGAAGAATTTTTTTCATTGGTTTTTTTTTTTTTTGTCCTCTCTCAAAATACACATAAGAGTGTATATCTATGACGGAAACAAAGTGAACTGATGCTTAGCACCAACGTTCAAATATTAAAAGGTAATAGAAATTTTAATGATGACTATTCAAATGACCAAAATGAAATCGTTAGAAACGATTTAGCAACAGTCACTTTTTTCCCATTAAGAAAAGCCATTAAGGTTAATAAAGGCAAAAGTCATAGATAGCCCCCTAAACTTTGCCACATTTTTCTCTGGGCTACCTAAACCGAGGGTTATACCTATTGGGTACCTAAACCAGTCTAAATTTGATCCTATTGAGTACTTTTTTCACAAAAATCGGCAAAATTAAGAGAGTGTATTACACTCTTCATGACGTGGCAACTTTGTCCAATGAAAACGTGACACGTGGCGGTAAGGTCCGTCATAATAATTAAAAAATAAATTATACACCCCCTTCCCCAATTTTCATCTTCTTCGCGCCCCCCCCCCCCAACTGGCCACTGCCCCCCCCCCCCCCACCATCGGCCGCCGCACCACCACCCCCAACCGCCGTCTCCCCACCCCACCAATAATTTATTTCTCTTTTCTTCTCTTATTTAGGTCTATCAATGTCTTTACAAGATCCACCAACCTTTAATGAAAGGTGAGATAAAAAAGAGTCATAGTAATGGTGAATCCCCATTTTTTCCGGTGAACGAGTCATAATAATGGTGAATCCTCATTTTTTCGGTGAACAAGATGGTAATGCTACTTTTTAGATCTAAAAAGGATAAAAAAATTGTGGTAAAAAATAACATCCAATTCAAAAATTAATTTTATATAAATAATTAAAAGAAATGAAGTGTTATAATGAAGAAGAAGAAGAAGAAGAAGAAGAAGAAAAAAAAAAAGGAAGAAGAAAGAAGAAAGGAAGAGAAACGTACAGTGGGATACAAAAAAAAAAAAAAAAAAAAAAGAAACGTACAGTGGGGTGGGGTCAGGGGACAGACAGGTGGTTTGGGGGGGGGGGGGGTGGGTTAGTTTTTTATTAATTTATCTATTAAATTTAATTTAAAAGAGATAAAATTTTAACCCAAAAAAAAAAAAAATTAAGGATGAAAGGGCTGTCCACGCGCGCAACAAAAAGTGAAATCAATTGCTGCGCCACGTAGGCACCACATAGGCAAAAGGTACCCAACAGGATCAATTTAGACTGGTTTAGGTACCCAATAGGTACAACCCTCGATATAGGTAGCCCAGAGGAAAATGTGGCAAAGTTTAGGGGGCTATCTATGACTTTTGCCGTTAATAAAAGTAGTATCAATCCTTTTGTTTCAAATGTTAACGGTAGTAACAAATTCAAACATAACTAATACATCATCTTTTGTAGATAATAAGATATTTTTCCAACACAAAATCCCCAAGAAAAATTATGAAGAGGAGAAATCTGAATAGTGAAGGATTTCTTACCTTAAAATTTTGATACGCCTCGACTACTGATTTGAGAAATGAAAATTTCTGATCGTCTTTAGAGCTAAATACAGAGAAAATTTCGGTTTCAAAAAGAAGAAAAAAAGTAGCAAATATTCTTTATTCTTAATTTTCTCTAATTTCTAATTAACCAATGAATTCTGCATAAAAGGGTTAAGTTCAAAGCAAGAACTTATAAAGAGAAGAGAATTTCTTTTTCATTCCTCTTTTTTCTATCCACTACGATGTAAAGATAATTTTCACTATCAGGTCAATTGTATTTGTTGTAATAAATAATCTGTTTTATTCTTAAGATTATATATTTCGCTTTTTATGAAGGGTTATTTGTAAATATCTTTTGGATGACCTATAGTGTCGTTACACTTTTGATGTATATAAGTTAAAATCTATTTATTTTTACATTCTTCATGATGTTTTTATGGTGCTTTCAATTCTTAGAGAAATCAAGAAAGAAAACAAGGCACTTAAGCTTGAAAATAATATGCTATTCTTGGAATACAAATTGCCTCTTGGTCTGCCTTCAATCAATTTATCAGCCTAAGGCTTCACTCTATTACCTGTGTTGTAAGCTTTCCAGTCTTTGAAGTAAGGTTCAATGCTAGGAAAAAAGCTTTTGCTTCGCGGCTCTATCACCCCAATTACTTTTGTTAGGAAATTTTTTATATGAGTATGCCCCTATCCCGTAAGCCTTCTATCGTTGCAAGCCCCTTCCATTCGAGTCAGAGGATGGAGAATCCAACTTGCTCAACTTGTAATGAAGACCAAAAGTTTTCTAAGGAGATTGACCAATTGAAAGTAGAGGTTAGTTTTCATCTCAAACCATAAATTAAAGTTTAAGTTCTATGCACTAGCATGTAAAAAAATTATATAATTATGTCACTTAGTTGGTAATTAGGGGTGTACAAAGCAAACCGATAAACCACACCAAACCAATAAATTGAGTCAAACTGAGAAAAAAACCCGACTAGTGGTTTGGTTTGACTTGGTTTGGTGTTGAATAAAAAAAACCCGACCATAATTGGTTTGGTTTGGTTTTAGCTAAAAAAAGTCAAACCGAACCAAACCAACCCGACATTACATGTATTAAATTTTTGAATATTTTATACATAAAAATATTTATTTGTAATGTAATTTATAAATATTTCTTAAACTTTTTCATAATTTTTTGTCCTTTATCATATTATTTCAAGCTTGAACTTAGAAGTTTTATATCTCATGGATGTTAGTAACTCAAATAAAGTCCAAATCAAAACCAACTCAACACTCATGCTAACAAAAGAAATTCAATGGTAACACTAGAAATGACAATAATGTTGGATATCTATTCTTTAGTTTTGCATAATTGGTTTGAGAGAGTGAAAATACATAACTTAATTTTTTTTCTTTGTCATATAATTAATACTTATTAGCCGTACTTATTTTAGCACGACTTAGTATTTTTAGATTATGGTCATTTTTTTATGGCTTATTAATTAGCAATATTTATTTTAACCGATTTTATTAATTTTTTTTGTTGAATATTTTAATACAATGTCATCCCTCATCCCACATTTGTGTATTTCTTAAGAAGCACCTTAATTATATAGTTGTATCTTATTAGGACTAAAGAAATATTTGAAGTAAAAGTTATATGTTTTGTATGAAGACTTTTTACGGAAAAAAAACCCAAAAAACCCGAGAAAACCGAATAACACGAGAAAATCCGAGGTTGAAAAACCGGAATTTTATTGGTTTGGTTTGGTTTATAAATACAAAAATCCGACGCAATTGGTTTGGTTTGGTATTTAAAAAATTCGAACCAACCCGGTCCATGTACACCCCTATTGGTAATTATAACTATATTTTTAATTTAATAATCTAATAAAATTGTAACTAACGTGCTATAGCGTGAAACCTTGTTTCACTATCAGTATATATCATATAAATCCAATAAAATATTGACTTTATTTGTCTCTTTCATTCTGCAGAACGACAAGTTGTTGACTTTTGTTAATTTTATGAAGAAATTATAGATGCGGAGTAGAGTTGGCCCTAGAAACATTCAATGAAATAGGATAAACACGTTATTGTAGCGGGGATACAATTTGGATATTGCTAAAATATAAATAAAATAGATTGTAACTCTCTTTCTCACTGGAGGAGAAACTTTAGCTATTGTACCTGATTATCTTGAAAATCTAGTGACATTGCAATGCTCATTTTCAGATTTAATTGCTATCATGTTTCTCTTACCTTGTCTTTGTATAAATTTAAGGAAAGGAAAACATGATAGCAACTAAATCTAAAAATGAGTATTGCTCCTTGAGATAGAGGGGCATAGAGAGTTATAAAAAAAATTATTTTTATTTTACGAATATCCAACTTATTTCCCCTTACTACAAAAACCTTGTAATATGCAATCTCATTGAATGTTTTTAGGGCCAACTCTACTTTTCTGCATGTAATTTCTTAACAAAATTGACAAAACTCAACTACTTTTCATTCTGCAAAAGAAAAGAGAGAAATATAGTCTATTATCTCTAAGGTTTATGTTATATATAACAGTGCAAATAATATTTGACTTTATAGCATGTTAGTTATCATTTTATCAAATTATCAATTCATGTTTATTAAGAAAGTTAGTTATGATTACCAAATAAGTGACGTGATTATATAAATATATTTTTTCCCCTGTCAGTGCATAGAACTTAAACTCTAATAAATACAGTGAGATGAAAACTGGCATTTGCTTTCAATTGGTCAATTTCCTTAGACAACTTTTGGTCTTTGCTATAAGTTGAACAAGTTGGATTCTTATCCTTTCACTCAGCAATTTGTGTTGCAAGAAGAGCATTTTATTGTCAAGCTTAAGTGCCTTATTTTCTTTTTTAATTTCTCTAAGAATAGCAAGCACCATAAAAACATCATGAAGAATGTAAAATAAATAAAATTTATATACACCAAAAGTGTAACAAAAACTTTACCTATTAGGTCATCCAAAAGATAACTACAAATAACCTTCCATAAGAAATTGAATTTATGTTCTTAAAAATAAAACAAATTATCTGTTACAACAAGTAAAATTGATTTGACAATGTAAATATATTTACATCATCGGTGGATAGAAACAAGGGAATGAAAAAGAAACTCACTTAATAAGTTCTTGCTTTGAACTAGAACCCCTTTTGCAGAATCCATTGATTTATAGAGAAACTTAAAGTTTTTGATTCACGAACTCTCTCTTGCTTCTTGATATAAGTTTTGGTGTATTTTGAATTATGAGGATCTCTATTTATAATGGAGGGAGAGAAGCGTTGTGACGATGACAAACTCTTTTTTCTCTATTTGATTGGTTGACTCAAGTGACTGACCAATCAAATTGAAGCAGTGACAACATCACATTTGATTGGCCAGAACATGTTACCTGGACATATGACGCATTTTCATTGACTATTTAATTTGACATTTTTGAAATGCGCATGTGGCCCGATCTTATGTTTGGCTTATTTATTTGACTTGACGTGCCACATAATTTGACATGTGACAGAAGTTGGTAGTTCTTAGATAAGATTACAACTTAGGCTAATAAAATAAGGAGGCTATCATTTATAGCTTAATTAAATGGACTAGCCTAATAAAATTGAAAAATTATTCATATTTATTGAACTTAAATAGTTAATTTAGTTATATTAGCCCGCAATAATTATTTAAACTAATATATAGTAAATTTAAAATTTAATCCAATCTTTTTCAAAAGAATAAATCCAATAAAATTTAAATGCCTACTCCTTAAGTGATTTCTCCAATTCATATTTTTACAAGGGAAAATAATTGTTTTCGTCCTTGTGTTATGACCTTTAGGCATATGCATCATATCATATCATACTATACTAAAAGTGGAAAGCTCCAAAGTACAAAATCAGATTACTAAAATGCCCATAAAATATTGAACGACAATTTTACCTTTAACTTCAAACCTATTCATATAATATTTATATACTAAAATGTAATTTACATTTCGTAAAAATAATAAAGTGATAGTATATGATAAATGTAAAAGATGACCACATTAAGGGTGTCAAGTGGGCTTGGGCCGGGCAGGGTGGCCCCGCCCACCACCGCCCCACCCAAGCCCACTAATAGGTGTAAGGGGCAAGCAGGTTTTATTAAGGTGTTTTGCCGACAAGCGCGACAACCCAAGAAATGGGTCAAGGCCCAAATGGCACCGCCCACTTCAAATAAAATAAAATAAAAGAAAGATAAGTACTACATTTATTACTAATAATAAGTATTTTAAAAACATTGTATCCCAATAAAATAGCTGTAGCTATAATTGTGGGATTCTTAAAATTTTGGAAGCAAATATATGAAATATTTATTAATTATTCAAACCATAGTTAGAATCTTACTTTAGTTAATTAAAACTTAACCATTAATTTTAACTCATGTAATATACCTCTTATTCAAGTGTGTTAACTGAAATGGAGACAATAAAAATGAAGAGGAGTCGGATCCATTAATATTTAATTGTACTAAATGAAAACTAATTACTCTCCTTTTTTTAAAAAAAAAATTAATGGTAGGCCCCGTAAAATTAATAAAGGGCGGGACCTTTTGTCCTTTTCCAACGGAAAAGTGAAAACTGTTAGCGCTTTCCTTGTTTTTTTTTTTTCAAACTAGTTAGCTCTTCCTTTGTTTTTTTTTTCAATTAATGGGCAGCTGGCCCCACAAAATTAATAAAGACAAAAGTGGTGACTAAAGATTGCCAATGGTTGTTTTTAATGATTAATTGCCGGCCAAAAAGGCCCTCAACCCCTTAAAATTATTTTTGACCTTTAAGTTGTTTAAAATTACGCTTAACCTAATTTTTCACCTATAAATACCTCATACATTTCATCATTTTTTTACTACATTCCTCTCATTTTATCTCACTTTCCCTCTTAATTTTCAGCAATTTCTATAATTTTAGTATTCTACTTTAATTGTTTTTGCAAACTTGCAATTAACAAGATCAAGGAAGGCTTCAAGTATTCAATTCATCAATTTACAATCACGTTGTTATTTCGTTATCTCCGAGAATTTGGTACTTGTTTCATCTCTTACTTTTATTTAGTACTTTAATTCTTGCATTTTAATTTTAATTTTTCGTTATTTTAATTTGCATAATGGAACAACTAAAAAAGAGTTCGGTAAAGCTTTATGTCCCGTGGTAGTAGTAATGGTAAGAAAAATCCGGTAGTGGTAGTGGTAGGGGTAGTACTAGCGCTAGAAATTATACGTGTTCCGCAAGCACCACCTAGTGAAATAGGCGACATAGGTGGTGCACATGATATGAATTATATAGAATTACAAGAAACGTACGAGATAGAAGACGAGAATGAAGTCGAGATACAAGTAGACGATGATGATAATGACAATAATACACCCACTAGTCCCGCTAATGATATTGCTCAATCTCGAACTCAAAGCTCGGTGGTCGTCCTCCATCGCTCGAAGGAGTCTCAAAAAAAAACTAGCGCCCGAAAAAAACTAGCTTAGTGTGGAATTATTTTGCCCGATTAGAAAATAATCCGGGTTATGTTAAATATGTAAAATTTGTGAGACACCTTATAAGCGTAGCACCGGGGGTAGTAAAGGGGGGACGGGTCAATTGACTAGACATTTGGATAACAATCATCCAAATTGGAAAGAAGAGATAGCAGAAGCCAGGGTGCCTGAATTGTGAGATAATATGGAGAAGAATGAATGGTATTTATAGATTGAAAATAGGGCCAAAGTATAATTTAAGGAACTTGATGGTTAAAATAAAGTTGACAACAACTAGATTTTAAAGTATCAAACTTAATAAATTTTAGTATTAGAATTTTTTTTTAAAATAATTAAAATCCGGCTCGGCCCACTAACTAAAACCCTGCCCGGCCCACTAACTAAAACCCGACCCGGCCCACTAACTAATCCCCCGGTGGCACCCTGAGCTTCTGCTATCTCTTCTTTCCAATTTGGGTGATTGTTATCCAAATGTCTAGTCAATTGACCCGTCCCCCTTTACTACCCCCGCTATGCTTATAAGGTGTCTCACAAATTTTACATGCAACATAACCCGGATTATTTTCTAATTGGGCAAAATAATTCCACACTAAGCTAGTTTTTTTCCGGGCACTAGTTTTTTTTTGGGGCTCTTTTTCAGCAAGGAGGACGACCCCGAGCTCGAGTTCGAGATTGAGCAATATCATTAGCGGGACTAGTGGGTGTATTATTGTCATTATCATCATCGTCTACTTGTATCTCAACTTCATTCTCATCTTCTATACCGTACGTTTTTTGTAATTCTATATAATTCATATCATGTGCACCCACACCTATGTCGCCTATTTCACTAGGTGGTGCTTGCGGAACACGAGTATAATTTCTAGCGCTAGTATTACCCCTACCACTACCACTACCGGATTTTTTCTTACCGCTACTCCTACCACCGGGACATAAAGCTTTACCGACTCTTTTTAGTTGTTCCATTATGCAAATTAAAATAACGAAAATTAAAATTAAAATGCAAGAATTAAAGTACTAAATAAAAGTAAGATATGGAACGAAGGTACCAAATTCTCGGAGATAACCAAATAACAACGTGATCGTAAATTGATGAATTGAATACTTGAAGCCTTCCACTTGATCTTGTTAATTGCAAGTTTGCAAAAACAATTAAAGTAGAATACTAAAATTATAGAAATTGCTGAAAATTAAGAGGGAAAGTGAGATAAAATGAGAGGATTGTAGTAAAAAATGATGAAATGTATGAGGTATTTATAGGTGAAAAATGGGTTAAACTGTAATTTTTTAAACTTAAAGGTCAAAAATAATTTTAAGGGGTTGAGGGGCCTTTTTTGGGCCAACGGCTGAATTGCCAAAAACAACCATTGGCAACGGTCACTAGTGCCCACTTTATGTCTTTATTAATTTTGTGGGGCCCACCTGCCCATTAATTGAAAAAAAAAACAAAGGAAGAGCTAACTAGTTTGAAAAAAAAAAAAAACAAAGGAAGCGCTAACTAGTTTTCACTTTTCAACCGTTGGAAAAGGACAAAAGGTCCCTGCCCACTTTATTAATTCTCTGGGGCTACCATTAATTATTATTTTTTTTTAAAAAAGGAGAGCTAATTAGTTTTCATTTAGTAGCAATTAAATGTTAACGGATCCGACTCCTCTTCATTTTTATTGTCTCCATTTTCCCCAAGTTCTTACTTGAATAAGAGACATATTACATGAGTTAAAATTAATGGTTAAGTTTTAATTAACTAAAGTAAAATTCTAACTATGGTTTGAATAATTAATAAATATTTCATATATTTGCTTCCAAAATTTTAAGAATCCCACAATTATAGCTACAAATATTTTATTGATACAATGTTTTTAAAATACTTATTATTAGTAATAAATGTAGTACTTATCTTTCTTTTATTTTATTTTATTTGAAGTGTGCCGAGGTTCTCGCTGGCCATCACTGTGGCCGGGTGGGGCTTCTGGCCGGTGGGTCGTCCACCTGTCCGCCTGGCCTTCCTAATAAAAATCCCACCCAGCCAGCCCCTTACACCTATTAGTGGGCTTGGGCCGGGCTAGTGGTCGGTTAAATGGCCGCCTGCCCACTTGACACCCTTATTCCAACTAAATGGTCAGATAAATGCCGAAAATCGAAAAATCGACCGAACCGAATTAATTCGGTTTTTTCGTGTTCGGTTTTTTTCTGTTTTCGGTTTTCGCCTTCGGGTTCGGTTTCAATTTTCGAAATTTCGGATTCGGTTCGGTGTTCGGGGTTTGGGGTTCGATTTTTCGAGTTTTCGGTTTAAACTGAAATTTTATGTACAGCCCAAAAAATATTAAATAGTTCAAATTCATGCCCATTAAATAAATTCGGCCCAAAATAAATAAAATCCATTAACCCAAGGCCCAAGCCCCTTCAATCTTTATTCTTTCTTTTGTATTTCACAATTCACAGCAAAAGATAAGAAACGGAGCAAACAAAACAGACGACGTCAACGACTTCTCTTTCAAATGAATTTAATTTTACTTCTCTCTCTCACTGTTCTCTGTCTCTCAGTGGCGGCGAGCCGGCGGCTTCTCTTCCAAGTCTCCTCCTTTCTTTCTTGAAAAAATTCCAATCTTCGTTTCTTTTCTGTAAACCTTCAATTCTCAGCAAAACAAGTCAACAAATTACTTTACAATTTAATTACAGGATTTCCAATATAAACCAAAGATTTAATCTTTAGCTATGTATTTATAATGAAAAAGAACAATTCTTCAATTTGCACCTTTTCAAAGTTCTGTAGATGAAGGATTTTGGCATAAATTATCTTGTTTAAAACTTAATAAACTGCGCCTTGATGAATCCCCTATTCCACCATCGGTATGCTTCTTTTTTTTTTTTTTTTTTTTTTACTTTTTTGCTAATTTTTTACTATGGTTATAATTTGTTTTACTAATTGTAAATTTACATAGCTTTTGTAATTTTTTTTGTTGAAGTTGCTGAATTGTTCTTGCTATTTATAGTGTACCCTTTTCTTATGATCAATAATTGTTCATGTTTTTTTGTTTCTTGTAATTTTTTTTATGGTTTTGAGCATTCAGATAATTGTTGTTGGACAGGAACTCGAACTATGCCGGCCGCCGTCGCTAAACCGTGCAGGAACCGTGCACGCTGGCCGCGATACCGCGCTGTCATTGACCGTGCAAGCGGTGCACAAGCCAGCTGCATATTCGCGGCTGAACCAGGTACTTAAGCTTGTTGCCGCGCGCCGCGCTGGCTGTCTTGGTAGCCGCCGTCGCTTCGTTTACCGCGGCTTCGTCGAATCGTGGTGTCTAAAAGCCTAAATTGAAAACACCGAATTGAAAAAACCGAAACCGAACCGAACCAAACTTCAAAAAACCGAAACCGAAAGAACCGAACCGAAGTAGTTTGGTTCGGTGTTTGGTGTCCACCTTCAAAAAACCGAACCCTAAATAGCCAAACCGAAGTATGAGAAAACCGAACCGAAGAACCGAACGCCCACCCCTAATTTCAACCTCCTGATGGGAAGTATATTCATTACTAAAAGAAAGAGCTCAATGCCACATTTTCATGTCCAGAGCGTGTCCCTATGGGTGATGGTTAATTAGTCTTCTCTTTCGTTTTTCTAACTGTATCCAAAGATGTTAATTAAAGAGTTGGAGTCATTGTTATTGTTAGAGAATGGAAGAAGCCCCGTATTGGGATGACTCAAGAAAAAGGTAATGGCATAATTAGGTCTACTTTGTTTACTCATTTTTTTAATTACTTTTTCTACCGTATGTGATTTATAAAATTTAGTTTCTGTAAATATTATGATAAGAGTTTCAAAAATGATAGGATGGATGCTTAATTATGTGATATGTATTATTTGTAAGTTGTGATGATGGGAATAACATATGTTTAAAGATTAAATTTGTTATTTCTTTCGGCAAATGAAATTGGTTTGTTGGTATACAATTTGGTTGCATGCATCAAATATGTGGAAGGTTTACAATCCCTTTCATCGACGATCAATATTCTTGAGTTTTCTAAGATTTCTTTGAGCAATGGTTCGTCCTTCTTTTATATATCTGAATTATCAAACGGTTTTGTTTCTTTGTACTACAGGGGCGGATTTAAGGGGAGGTGAGGGTGTTACATCCAGATATTTTCGGCAAAAAATTACACTATTTTTATAGGGTAGATTTTCTGAGTTTATGTAGATATATATAGTTTGAACACCCTGAACAATACAAAAAAGGCTTGCTTAGCGGTTCAGTATTCAAAATACACCCCAACCTCCCGGGTGCGATCCCGTGGGACAACTGTTTAACCGTAAAAATATAAGCAGTTAAATTTATATGAGGTGCCAAAGATACGCTTGACTAAATTTATTTAAAGATTTGAATAGTGTGATATATGATGGAATGGATAAAGAGTCAGATCTAACCGAGTGCCGGATTCGCGTGACCTCGGGCTAGAAAACCGAGGTCAGTAGTCTCTTGTTACAAGCTATAAAGAGATGCAAACGAAGTAAAACTCAAGAACAAATGGAAACAGATGCTGTATTTTTAAATGATTATTGATATGAATCCTTTCTCTCTTCTGTGTGCTAGCCCCTTTCATAAATGGAGGCCTCCCCTTTATATAGTAGAGGAATTTCAAACCTAGTACAATTCTAAATAAAGTAAGTAAATCTAGTGACAGCTGCGTCACCGGGATTGGCGCCGAAATATCCGGGTGAGGGCGGATATTTCGGTATTCGCGTTGAGCGCCGATCATCCTTCCGTTATCGCCTCGTCTTGGACCGGCCTCGAGCTCCTCGATCCCGGCGAGGCACTCGAGCTTCACCCGAGCGTAGTCATAACAACGGAAACCGAGCGTACTCGTGTCCTCGGTTTTACCCGTATACGCATAGTCCCCCCCGATTTCCGTGGCGTAGTTATTGACGACGGGAATGGAGCCTTTAAGTCAAACCTCACTCTGCCCAATGCTAAGTCATTATTAACCAGCCGCCAAATCTTTTTGGGGAATCCTCCTTGAATCAGAACTCTTGATACGCTACAGGATCCCAAAAAATCTTCTTCTATATAAAGCCCATGTTTCCTTTCTTTCCCATGCGTCCATACTTCTTCCAACCTCACTTTTGCTTCTCCTTTAAGCCTACGTTAAGAAAAACATTACACAGCCATGGTGTACGTTCCATTACTGACCCAAGGTGAGGGTCAGTCTTTATACATACCACCGGCTGGAACCGAAGGCCCAGACAGGGAATTAGAATCTACTGCTGCGGGCATTGTCCCGTTGGGGTTTAGCTATGCGAATGACTGTAAAGTTCTTCACCATCTCGACCCGGTGGAGGATTTCGAATCTCTTGTTGATGATAGCGCCATTACCACGATTAGGGAAGATTGCCGCCTAGGCGCGGACGTTGACCTTCTCCCCGTTGGGGATGGTGTAAAAATAAATCATCATGTTCCGGGCTATTCGTTGTTGTACACGTACCCCTTTGCCATTGGGTTCATCCTTCCCGTTCATAGGGTAATCGAGGACTTCTGCCATCGCTATCGGGTATGTATCGGTCAGATAGCCCCTCAGATTTGGAGGCTTGTGTTCTGTATTGAGAAGTTAGCCAATGCGGCCGGGGTGGCCTTTACCCTCGACCCCCTACTCCATTTATATGTACCTCGGGTGATCCGGCGGGGGGATCGTTCGGGCCGATTTCCCCGGGAAGCCGAAGTCTCATTGACCCCGAGGATGATTACGACAGAGGGTGGCTAAATCGATTTGTGATGATACGCACGGTTCAACTGCACCGCTCCTTTCCTGTAGAATTTCCCGCAGTGTGGAACCCCTCACCGACTCCAGTTGAGCCCGTACTTGAGGCTGCTATCTTTGTGTGGGTGATTGTCCTTCTCAGGGCTTCTCGTAGCCTAGGGCGCTCTTGGAGAAGGATGGCACCCGATGGGTGGAAAGGCAAGGATCACGGTAACTTCTTGCCCCGAATATTCCGACCTATATTCCTCTGTATCTTATCTTGACTTAATGTCTTTTGGTTTCCAAGGACTTCGGTCGAGAAAGGCTCCCAGGGCGAGGTCAGTGACCAAGGATGTGGCTCGGAGGAGGAGAGCACATGCTCCATCGAGGCCACCCAGGAGTATGGAGGCCGGCAGTTTTCCCCTTGTACATTCGGGGGTTGGATCTCGAGTCCGAACTCGCCATATCATGGGAACTCACCGGGAGATGCCTTCGGGTGAAAGCGCACCGGTAATTGTGCTTGACGAGGAAGATCTGCCTGAACCGGATATCCCCGGGTCTTCCGCCCCTGGCGCAAGTCGTGGGGACAGTTAACCGGTATCATCAGTTACCACTGCATCCTGTGGCTATACTCGGAGATCTTATTCCCCGACTCATTAGTTCGAACCAAGATGTAGCCGTTTTATTTTCGTTTTCCGAATACCGGCCATAGAGTAGGGCTTTTTCTCTTCTTTTTTTTTTGATGTACTGATGTACCTGGCACGATCGGGTTTTTATGAAATGGAAAAAGAACCTTTGGAATGTTGCAACTGATTCTTATTTGACTTTATCGAGCATTCCTCGAGTGGTGTTTCGTACTTAAACGTTTAGAATATGCCTTCGTTGTATTTTACCAATAACCGTTTACTCCATACTTTGAGCGAACCCGGCAAATCTTGTTCCTGCTTTGAATTTCGTAATTCATAAATATTCATTCCATAATTGAGAATACGGTTAGTGGACTCGATCAGGGTCGGTTAGAAACAGCACACTTTACGAGATATTTACAAGCTTTCTCAAGTTTATGGAGGGATTTGTTCGAAGATCCGACCTGGTTGCTTCTCGCATACGCTTCTCATGATCGGATAGGATCAAAGTCCCATCCGTCACATCCGCCTGACACCACCACGTGTCGGCACCCCGGTAAGACGGTTGCGAGAGATTAACCGTCTCGGCCCCAGTCTATAAAAGTTAGTTTCCCCTTTCTTTTTTCACTTTACGATTTTTACCAAAGCAAATCTTTACCTTCGTTGCTGCTCTGAGTTCTTCAATCTTCATATCTTCATACCTTCAAACCTTCATACCTTCAAATCTTCATCTCTTCTTCTTAGACACCGTTCCAATCTCCAAACATCTGTTTCTAGCATCTTTATCCCTCGTAATTTCAAAATGACAGGCAAATCTTCAAAAACCAAGGCTGGTGAATCTTCCTCGGCTCCCCGACCTGAACCGCTATTATCCGACTTTGTTCCTCAGGATTATTCGACAGTTCGAGATTTCAAGGTAGAGAAACCTTCTCAGCATGGGGATCGAGTTATCGACATATCTGAATATCTGTGCACGATACCCCCGAATAAACTCGAGCAAGTCAAAGAGGATTGTGGGTGGAAAGGAAAGGAGGTCGTTATTCCCGACCAGGACGAAGCCATAACGACTCATATTGATGGGTATTTAAGTGTTTTTACTTATCCTTTCACCTTCACCACACTCGACCCGGTTATGGTCGATTTCTGCATTTGGTATGAGGTCACCCTCGGCCAAATTCATCCATCGTTTTGGAGGATTGTTGTGCTCCTCAGGCATTTCGCTACAAACGCGAACGTCCCGTTCACGGTGCCACACCTTTTCCGTTTGTACAGCCCCCGTGTCTTTAGAGGGGGAATGATTAAACTCTCCAAATGAGCTGTAAAATCTCCCTTCTCTGGTCTAGACGAAGATAGGGATCGGGGTTGGCAAGGCAGGTATGTCCGAATCAGGACAGCGGACCTGATTCCCGCTGATAAATTTTCGTTTCCAGAGAAATGGAACCCAAAACGTAAGTTAGTTCATATCGATGTGACTCGGCCATGTACCCGTTCCAATCCTAACCCTTTCGTTTGTTTGTGTGTATGCAGCGCTGGTCCGAACCCTTAATGCGGTTCCCAACCTCGACTAATGGATCGGGAAAATATGCTCCCAACTGACTTACGCCGAGCGCAACTGGAGGCGTTCATCCCGGTCCCGTTGGGAGGCCGGGACCCATGGTAAGCCTTCCTCTTAGAGGGTCATCTTTTCTGTTCTGTGCAGTACGCCATATTGGCTAAATAATCAACTGGCCTTCCCCTTTGTTTCACAGGATTAACAAAGGCCACCAGAATTCGAGGTCAGGAAACTGCTGATGCCTCAATCGATGAGCAAGACATCGACGCTCCCGGTCAGGGAGATCTGATCGTAAGGAGGAAGAGAAAATCCTCAGAATCATCTCAAGCCTCGCCTCAGGCCAAGAAAAGATCGAGGGATGTCACTCGAGAGGTCTCATCGGAAGGGACCCCGGCCCGTGCTCTCGATGCAGATGTCGTCGGTCATCTATTGGACCATCCAGAAGATGATGATCAGGCTTGGGGTGGGCATCATTTTATCGATGAGCTCCTCGAGCATGATTTACCTGGTTCTGCCGCAGTCACCCCACCGTTGGTGAAAAGCTCAAGCCGAGCCCCGAGTAATATCTCGGGATCGAAAGCTGGTACTTCTGCCAGCCGCGGCTCCCGGATCGAGAAAAACTTTCTCGATGTCAGGTTCTAAGGTGCCCACTATCCCGCCTTTTGTACGGTATTGGCTCGTCCTCCCGATACAAGTCGTGGCCTCATCTGAAACGATAATTCGCATACAGGATTCTCCGCCGTCATTGGTGGACATTCCTGCCGATGCTGCGAGAGCCAAAAGCGGGATGACCGAGCGAAGGGCAGCCGGTCACGGAGATTACGAAATACCGGCTCCGGGAATGTCGAGTTTCGAGCATATGCGCATCACTGTGGCTCAGCATTTTGGGGTTAACTCAGGCCCCAGATTGGAGAAATCGTTTCCTGCCCCGAGTGTCGACCCGAGCTGGAAGAGGCTAATTACCTTCAAGGTGCCGGCCGATATGAACATGCTATCGGGTCCTGTTGGGATATCCAGCTACCTGTACCCCCTGGTGTCCCAAGAGGATTGACAGAAAATGGCCGAGGTTAGTGAATCATGCCTGTTCAACGAGGCTGTCGCACGCTTTGAATCGGGTAAATCTTGACTTTGAATTCTCTCTACCCATATTATTTAACTTTGATCGTTATTTTAATATCCGTCCTCTCTTCTCTTTTAGGCCTCCGTGCTTCACCATGCGAGTTTCCACCGGTTCAGGTTCGAAGTGGGTCGGCTCCAGGAGGAACTCGACATTAAGAGTCGGGAGGTGGACGAGCTCCTGGGCTTATATGAAAAGAAATTGGAACAAATCGCGTCCCTTCCTGATTTCTCCCTCCTCCAATCGGAACTCGAAGCGGTTCAGAGTGAAGCCGCCGAAGCCAAAAGGGAACGTGACGAGTTGGCTGAGAAGGTAAAGGCTTTCGAAATTTACAATAAGTCTTTAATAAATTTCGATGCTAACACCCTCACTTCTCGTGCCCGAGCGTATGTCGGCGGATCGATCAACTCCGTTCAGAGCTCGATGGGATCAAACCTGAGCTTGATTCCCTCCACGAAACAACCGTCGGTGCTGTGGCCGAGCGTGATATTCTCCGGGAGAAACTTCGGTCGGCAGAGGAGCAAATAAACAACCTTAGCTCATCACTTGCTTCAGCCGATGCGGAGAAAGATCAACTGAGCCAAGCCATCACCGATTTGCAGCTTGAGCATGGAAAGGCTCTCGATCAAATCTCGGGTTACGACGACATGCTCGATCAGTATAAGGCCGACGTGACTGCCGCCGAAAAGGCCAGTGATCTTAGAGCTGAGTATGAGCGATGTTTGTCCCGTAGGATGACCCTCGAGGAGGTTCAAGCCACTGGTGTGGATCTGTCGGGTTTGATCGAGGAAGCAAGAAGGCTTGAAAGTGCTGCAAAGGCTGCGTTCGATCCCGAGGATTCGGATGTTGACTCCGATTCGACCGATGGAGAGGCCGAGGAGTCTGGTGAAGAATAGTTTGGGGGCCTTGCGCCACTTTTTTGTTTTTGAAAACTTGTTTTGGGGCCGCTATCTGGGCCTTTGTAAATCTCGTTCTTTGTATACGAATGAATCTAAATTTGTATTTGACTTTGCAAGATATTTTCCCGCTTCATTGTTTGCCTGGTTTATGTCTTTGTTATAATTTGCCATATTGCGGCCAACTTAAAATTTGGACGGTAACGGCCCATGATCGAGCTTTGGTTTACGCTGTCGTTAGTCACTGCCTTGTTCATAATTTAAGAAGCAGCCTCGATTGTGATACCCTCGCGTTTTTAGATCGTGGTCTTTGACCGTTTTTGGACCGTGGTCCTTAACTGTTTATGACATAGGTTAGATCGTAGTCTTTGACTGTTATACCATAGTTTAGACCGTAGTCTTTGACTGTTATGCAATAGTTTAGACCGTAGTCTTTTGACTGTTTTCGATGTTTGGTAACATGGGATCCTTTTGACCGAAATGAGCTTTTTATTGGAAAATAAGCTTTTTATTGAAAAACCAAGCCCGGATACATTCGTAATTATTGCTGTGGCAAGAACGAACTAAAGGGACACGATTCAATCGATCGTTTGGTCCTTACATCTGATCTTATTGTTCAAGCCTCGGCTTTTACACGTACATAGTTTCGACTTAACTCATGATGTAGTAGTCCCCTAGTATTCGAGCTCGAAGTATGAGGGCTCGGGTACTACTCAGCAGTCCCCGATTTTCGGTCTCTGATCTATATTCGTAGCACGCTGTTCGGCGCTGCCTCATTAAAAATCTTGCCGAAAACCCACATCGGGACAAGAGTGCAGCACGTGCTTTCGATTATGTTTATGCCATTAGGGCATCCGGTGTGTCCCTTTCGCATCCCTCTGGCTGCATCCCTGCATGGTTAGGTCGAATAAAAGAAAAAGAAAAGTTATTCATACCTTTAACAATAATATCGCTTCAGGTGTGCCACGTTCCAGTTATTTTTCAGCTGGTGTCCATCTTCGTTTTCAAGCTGATATGAACCCTTCCCGGTTATTCCAGTTACCCGGTATGGACCTTCCCAATTTGGAGCTAGTTTCCCCTCGTGAGGGTTCTTCGTATGGAGCGTGACTTTTCCCAGTACCAAGTCCCCAATTTGAAAATTTCTGAGGTTCGCCCTCCGGTTATAGTACCTTTGCATCCTTTGCTTTTGTGCGGCTATCCGGATATGCGCGACCTCCCTTCTTTCATCCACAAGATCCAAATTGACAGCCATGGCTACGTGGTTCGAGTTCTCGGTGGCATAACGGAATCTTAGGCTCGGCTCACCAACCTCAACGGGTATCAGGGTCTCGGCTCCATACACTAGGGAGAACGGAGTCTCCCCCGGTGCTCGATTTCACCGTTGTCGGTGAGCCCATAGGACTTCGAGCGGGGACCTCCTTCCATCGGTGTTTGGAACCAAGCCGATCTCTTCTTTAAATTCTGTAGTATGATTTTATTGGTAGACTCGTCTACGGCCATTCGCGCTTGGATGATATGGGGTTGATAAGATCTTCTTAATTTTGTACTCTTCAAAGAACTTGCTGACCTTGCTACCCACGAACTGTTTCCCGTTGTCACACGCGATCTCCGCTGGTACCCCAAATCGGCAGATTATATGATCGTAGATGAAATCGATGACCTCTTTTTCCCTGACTTTCTCGAGTGCTTGTGCTTCAACCCACTTAGAGAAATAATCAGTCATAAGTAAGATAAATTGCGTCTTACCCGGAGCCACGGCGAGGGGTCCCACTACGTCCATGCCCGTTTCATGAACGGCCATGGGAGAAGGGACCAGAATCAGCTCTCCCGGGTTGATGTATGGACGGGCGTGCCTGCGGCATTCGTTACATTTACGAGACGGTTTGGCATCTCCGTCCATGCGGTTTCGATAGTATCCCGCTTGGATCAATTTGCGTACCAATGAATCGGCTCCCGCGTGGTTCCCACAAGTGCCCTCGTGAACTTCCCTTAGAACGTAGTCGGTTTCCCCTGGTCTTAGGCATCTGTCCAAGGGACCGTGGAATGATCTTCGGTACAACTAGCCATCGACCAAACAAAATCTAGCTGCCTTGGTTCGGAGGGCTCGTGATTCCTTGGCATCCGACGGCAATTTCCCAGTTTGGAGATAGTCTATGTATTTGTTCCTCCAATCCCAAGTGAGGCTGTCGGGGTTTACCTCGGCATGGCCGGTTTCTATGATCGATTTTGTTAAACTGCCACGGCTCGGAAGAAAACCCTTCCGATTCGGCCCCGAAGACCCCCAGATTTGCCGGGCGTCCGCCTTTCATTATTTTGATCACGGGGTACGTGCTCCCGATGTCCGCTCCTTCGCCGTGAAGGAGCAACTGCAATCTTTCTTGGTATCTTCGCGTTAGCAAATGCATCTTTGATTTTGAAGGTTCCGTTCGTTTGGTTGACCACGGAGAGAATCGCGCTTTGCCTGCGATCTCGGCTCCCAAACTTTTGGCCATTCTAAACCTACAATCATAGCCTCGTACTCGGCCATTGTTAGTCAAATCAACGAGACCTTATGTTGTCTTGTCACGTCACTGAGGGGTTTGAGAACGATCCCCGGCGGACCTTTCGCGTTGGATGCGCCGTTCATATGAAGGGTCCGGACTCTGTCTTGGTCCTAGTCCCCGAGGCAGAAGCATTTCCTATCGACCTCGAGGGATCATAGGCCCAGTGCGAAATCGGCCACGAAGTCTGCCGGTGTTGGGATTTGATTGTGGTTCGGGGTTTGTACTCAATATCATACCCGCTAATCTCTACGACCCGCACGCTAGTCGGCTGACGAGTTCGGGTTTATGCGTGACATTCCTTAGGGGTACGACGTTACAACACATATCGGGTGACAGAAAGTAAGGTTTCAATTTTCTAGATGCATATGAGCTAAAGCGAGTTTTTCCAAATGCGGATACACGGTTTCCGGGGTCACCGAGTTCTACTCACATAGTAGGCGGATCTTGCGTTCCATTCTCTTCCCGAACCGGACGCCGCTTACGCGAATCTCGGACACGCGCCGGTATAAATACAAGCTGCTCGTGCGCACCGGTGTGGAGTAGAGTGGGACTTGATAAGTATCTTTTTAATTACGTCCAAAGCCGTCTGACATTCGGTGGTCTATGCAAAGTCCGTCTTTTTCTTGAGCAACGAGAAAAAACGGTAACTCTTATCCGAGGATCTGGAGATGAATCGGCTTAGGGCGGCAATGCGTCCCGTTAACCTCTGCACCCCTTTGATGTCATTTATCACAGTGATATCTTCGATTGCCTTTATTTTATCCGGGTTGATTTCAATTCCCCGATTTGACACCATGAAGCCGAGGACCTTACCGTCCGACCCCGAAGGCGCGTTTTCCGGGTTAGGGTTGACTTAATGTTGTATTTCCTTAATATGCTAAAAGTCTCTGCCAAAAATTTCAAATGGTCCTGCGCTCGCGAGGACTTAACGACCATGTCATCAATATAAACTTCCATGGATTTCCCTATTTGATGTTCAAACATTCGATTGACTAGGCGTTGATATGTTGCACCGGCGTTTTTTAGGCCGAAAGGCATTATATTATAACAATACGTGCCGAACCTAGTTACAAAAGTGCTTTTCTCGATCCTCGGGTCCGTTTGGATTTGGTTGTACCGGAATATGCATCGGGAAACTCGGCGAGTCATGACCCGCGATAGCGTCGATCGTACGATCGATGTTTGGAGCAAAGGAAAGAATCCTTCGGACGAGGCTTTGTTTAGGTCTTTATAATCCATGCACATTCTAAACTTATTCCCGCTTTTTAGGTACTACCCACGACGTTAGCTAACCAATGGGATATTTTACCTCTCGAATGGACCCTATATTAAGGAGCTTGGTTACCTCGTCTTTGACGAACGCGTACTTTACCTCGGGTTGCGGCCTTCACTTTTTGTTTGTTTGGGAAAAAGTCGGATCCAAGCTCGGCAGTGCGTTGTCACGTCCGGTGGGATACATCGTATGTCTAAATGGGACCAAGCAAAACAGTCGGAGTTAATTTTAAGAAACTCAATAAATTTATCCCTGAGTTTGGGCGTTAATCCCGTGCCCAGGTATACTTTCCTTTCTGTCATATGGGCAAACAATGTCACTTGCTCGAGTTTTTCAACGGTGGACTTGGTGGCGTCAGAATCATCAGGAGCCACAAAGGTTCTCGGCACTCCGAATTTTAACTCATCATCAGGTGTGTCCCCGTTCCGATCTTTCGAAGATTCCGGGATCGAGGTCTGTGATTGCTATTTGACATTCTTCCTTTCAGTCCGATCTAGGGCTTTCATGGTCTTAGCAGATTCTTCGATCGCGAACATTTCTTTTGCAGCCTGCTGTTCACCACGGACTGTTTTGATACCTTCTGGGGTCGGAAATTTCAACATCTGATGTATAGTCGAAGGGACCGTTCTCACGAGATGGATCCATGGTCTGCCCGGCGGTGCGTTATATCCCGTATCACCTTTGTCACATAAAATTTCGTCTGCTGTACATAATTCACGTTATGCGGATTGGTAGAGTGATCTCGCCTTTGGTCGTTTAACGTACCATGTTGAATCCGTTGAGGACTCGTATGGCGACACGATCGACTCTAGTAACCCCCGTTCGATGACTCTCCATTCGGATGATATTAAGCAGAAACTGCACAGGTCGATCGACACCACGTTTTAATTCTAACATTATTGACAAGGATAGAGATTACCGGTGCGTCGTTATGTGGTTGGGCGATGCTTTCCATGTCCTCGTCATCGAACGTGATGGCACCATCGGGATCATCGCTTCGGACACGCTTTCCCTTGTTATGGAGATCTTTGTGCGCTTCGTCACGGCCCCGCGGGCTCGTCGGTTCCCAGCCCGTGATCATGTGTCACGTGAGGCTCTTCGGTCTGTCAGGGCACACTTCAGGATCCGGGTTTTAAAATGAGTTTTCGCTCGTTCCTCGAAATTCTCGAAGATGCCCCAAATTGAACGAGACGGGCCACCTCCCCCTCGGTGGCGACAATCTTCGGTCCCGGTGGCCGTGAGTATGATGATACTTGCAAATAAGGCTTTTGTCCCGCTTCTGCAGGTCGAATTGGATGGGCCTTGGATGCCTCGTTTCTTTATTTCGGCTAACGACGCCGATAAAGTTGCTACGTCGACGCAAAGTTATACTCGGATAACCTTGGACTCTCTCTTTTCCCGAAATTCTTTCGACGAGCGTTTTTGTTTACCAATCCGCGGTTGTTTGGACCTCGGTCGCTTAACCGGTCATACTTCTCATATCAATTTTGCCCGATTCGGTGTTACGCCCGTTTCTCTTCGATCGAGCGGATACGGCTGGTACTGTCATAGGATGATGCGAAATCTTGATCCGCCACTCTCCTTGTACGATCGGTTCCTTTGCAGGAGTGCCACGACAACGAAGCGGCCCTCGAAATCTTATCGTCTTCGACTCTTATTTTCGGCCCGGCTCATACGTATGCACACCGGCCAGGGCGATTGCGGGTACTGTGTAAGTTTTGTTTCGGTTCCGTCGAGGTGATCGAGCTCCTTGAATTGAGCCGCCGAGTGAAAGCTTGAACGACGGCCCAATCGTCCGTGGCGGTGGCAGTCCGTGCGCTCACGTTTGAAGTGAGCCACGAACTCGCGGAGGGTGCTTGTCGTCTCGTTGCTTGACGTTGAATAGATGCGACTTTCGGGTTTCGACCTTGATAGCCCCCGGCATGGGCCTTAACGAAAGCATCGGCAAAGCGCCAAGGCAAATGAATCGATCGAATGCTCGGGCAAGTTATGATACCAAAGCATAGCTCTCTTCGACGGGGTTTCTCCGAATTTCTTAAGTAGCACCGATTCCCGTTCATCATCGGCGAGATCGTTGCCATGATAAACGCGTGTATATGCGGTTACATGCTCGTTCGGGTCGGTTATCCCGGTACTTCGGGATATCGGGCATGCGAAACCTTTTGGGGATTTTCATTGGCGCCGCGCTCGGCGGGAACGACATTTGAACGAACTTTTTTTGAATCCGGCCCATGACACCGGCGGAGCCTACGGTATTTGATGACCGCCGATTATAGTTCTCCGCTTCTTATCGTTCGTCTCTATCTTCTTTTCACCGGATTCAACTCGTTTGGTCAATTCCTCGAGCATTCTTTTCAATTCGGTATTTTGCCCGAGAGTCCATCGTTACCTGCGGGACACCGCCTTTCCTCGTATCTGGGTCGGTTCGATGGAGCGACATCGGGTGCACGATTCCGATTTTGCAATTGCACTATGATCTCTTCTTGGGCACCAAAGTAGTGAGCCATGGGCATATCTAGCGGTTACGGAGGCTGTTTGTGGCATGGCTCGGATTATCCTCACCGACCGGAATGTTTCCCACCGATGAACCGACCTAGCGGGATTGACGGGGGACGCGTTGTGGTTCGGTGCGTCCCAAAATCATGCTCGTGATGGGGGTTCTTTGAAGTTGACGAATGTGAATCCGACATTTCTGTATGCACAAATCAAACCCTAAAGAACAAGTGTAAAATATCGAGTTTGACCACGAGCGCTATATTGAACCGCCACTAATATCTAAGGCCCCGCGGTGGGCGCCAAGCACATTTAACGGTAAAAATATAAACGATTAAATTTATATAAGGTGCCAATACGCGGTTAAATTCATTTAAAGATTTGAATAGTGTGATATATGATGGAATGGACAAAGAGTCGGATACGTAGGAGTGCTTGGGATTCGCGTGACCTCGGGCTAGAAAACCAAGGTCGGTAGTCTCTTGTTACAAGCTATAAAGAGATGCAAACGAAGTAAAACTCAAGAACAAATGGAAACAGATGCTGTATTTTTAAATGATTATTGATATGAATCCTTTCTCTCTTACGTTATTGCCGGCCAACTTTCATGAATGGAGGCCTCCCCTTTATATAGTAGAGGAATTTCAAACCTAGTACAATTCTAAATAAAGCAAGTAAATCTGGTGACAGCTGCGTCGCCGGGATTGGCGTCCAAATATCCGGGTGAGGGCGGATATTTCGGTCTTCTGTTAAGAGCAGTCGATCATCCTTCCGTTATCGCCTCGTACTGGACCGGCCTCGAGCTCCTCGATCCCGGCGAGGTGGTCGAGCTTCACCCGAGCGTAGTCATAACAACGGGAAACCGAGCGTACTCGCGTCCTCGGTTTTACCCGTATACAACAACAAGAAAATGTTCTTTCCGCCAGTTGCGACTTGTGGACAATCACAAAGCTCCGCCAGCCGCTGCGCTGAAGTCGGAAGTCGGAGTTGCTGGAAAAGGTTATGATTTTTATATTTTCGATATATAAAGGATCTTGTTTCTTTCTTGGTAGAACTTAAGTTTTAGGGCGAACAAGGTTATTAAATTGTAGAAAAAAACGTACATTTATTATCTGTGCTTTGTGACAGTAGCTCTCTAAGCTTCAACCAAATTGCCGGCAACTGTTGGAGGTTTCTCCGTGAAGTAAAAGCTAAAGCTATTCTCTGATTTTGTGTTTTGCAATGTAGACAAATTCCTCTTAGTGGTTATCCAAATCTTGACTACTGCCTGCAAAACGTTTGATGGAATTCCTAATCTAATTTGTTTCCTTCAATAATTAAATACTACTTATCATTTGATTGAACAAGATTTGATTTTGGAACAAAATATATCGTGAGTATGCTGCATTTTGCCTTCATCCATTGGAAATAAATGAGTTATTCTCAATGTTCTAGTAGTGATATTTAGTTATCTCGTAGTTTCTTATTATTCAATGTGTATTAATATCTGTAGTTTCATTTGTTTTGTATCTTGTTATTTTGCTGTCATATTTTTCCTTGAGATATTTATTTAACGAATCAATTATCTTATACAGATTCAAGACTCAATGAAGAAGTATTTCCCAAAGTATCAAATTCAAGTTCGGCCTCTCATAGTCAACCTAATTGGGAAGAAAATGTGAATCATTTCGAATTTAATTTTTCTTAATTTTATCTTTTCTTTACATATTTGTACCTAATGACATCTAAATGTAACCCATTATTCAACTATCAAGCCAATGGGTTTATATCGATTGTACCATTTGATGGGACACACGTACTAGTAAACCTTAAAATCAAGAACGAAAAAGATCGACACAGATTAAGTTTCAGACTTAGAGCCCACATTAATTAATAGCTCAACGTGAGAGACATGAGTCATATGTATTAAGAATCACCCGGGTAATTAGTTGTCACTGAAATGGTGTTTCCGACGATCTATTGCTAGTTGTATACGCCATCTGTTTCATAATAAGTGGTTTTTTTAGTTTGAGTATACCCTTAAGAAAATATTTCACTCCTAGAATGCTTTTTATTAATTTTTATTAATCAAATGCTTTGAAAAAGAAGTACCCCCTCCGTCTCAAAATACTTGTCGGCCTTACAAAAAATATCCGTCTCAATATACTTGTCATTTTAAAAAACTAAGATAAAATTAAGTACTCCCTCCGTCCCAATTTAAGTGTCTTTTTTTTTTTTTTGTCTGTCCCAAAAAAAGTGTCTCGTTCTATATTTAGTAAATTTTCTAATTTCAACATTCTACATGATAAGTTTTAGACCACAAGATTTAAAGGACCATCGTTAATTTAAGATCACAAGATCCAAAAGTCTTCCTTTAATTTTTAAACTATGTGCCTAGCTAAACTAAGACACTTTGGTGCCGTTTGGCCATAAATACCAAAAACAAATTCACTTTTTTTGGAATTTTTGAAGTTGGAGTTGTGTTTGGTCATAGTTTTTGAAATTGTAGTTTTTGGTGAAATGCAGTGTAAAAAAGTGAAAAAAAATTGAAAAGCAAGTTTTTCTTGTTTTTGGTATTCCGGAATACAACTGCGGGTTGTATTAGAATATTATATATTTTTGCCTAAAAGTAAAAAAAGTGAAAAAAAATTCCGGAAAAATGTAAATAATTTTTATGGCCAAACGGCTACTTAAATTTGGATGGACAGAATAGTGTTTTTTTCATTTTACCCTTTGTATTAATTACAACATTTAGTTGACCTAGATATATAATAGATATTAATTGAGGAGACATAATATGGTGAAATATTTTAAGAAACTGATCTAAAAATCAAAATGCTACCCTTATTAATGCTTTCTTACGGGGCATGTAAATGAAAAACACGACAAATATTTTGAGACGGAAGGTAAGTGATTCAATGCATAGATCTAATAGGAAAAAAAAATTGGCAAGTGAAAAAACTCTTACTTCTGGCTTGATAATTGGACAGAACCGGTAGCTTTATACCAAATAATTTCCCCTGATTTCAGAATGGCCAGAACTGTGATTTTAATAAAGAATATGGTGATTGAAGAAGGATGGGATTGCAGATCATATTATCCAAAGTGTTAAGCCTCCATCAGACAATGAAGTACAGGATAAGCCTTTTTAGAAACTAGAAGCAAGAGGAAAATTTACTGTGGGGACAACATTCAACCTAGTTAGGTAGAGAATGCAGACAAATATGCTATACAAGAAATTTCGGATTAAAGGCTTATCAGTGAAGATATATATCTTTCTTCATATGGAGGTTATAGCAAGCTAAGGTGCCTCTGGATGATGTAGTAAAGATGTGGGGTATCCAATTCCCATCAGATGTTATTGTTGTGAAGATCCAAAGGTGGAAACTATTTCACATTTTTTCTAAATTCCCTACAGCTCAATACATCTGGAACAGTTTTTGCAAACCAATGAGTTTAAACGTACAGAATCTACAGCTGAGACAAGTTATAAATCAATGGTGGGATGCTCCTGTAAATTACCATGTGAAATACATCTTTTAAGAAATACCAGCAATTAATGTGTGGGAGCTATGTAAAAGAAGGAATGCTATTAAGCATGGGGAAAGATGTCCAAAGTGACGCTAATGTACTAGATCATGCATACTATTATCATGGTTATGAAGGTAAGAAGAAGAAATTTTAACCATGCTTCCTACAAGTGGAGTTCCCTAATGCAATCTCTTTAGAATTACAGTCCAAGAACTAAAGTAACTCAAGTGAGTTATGTTAGAACAAGGATAATAATATCTTCCAACTGCTCGAACTGAAATATCATCAAATTGTTAGAATACAAATGATCATAATAGTAGAAACCCAAAATAAGACTTGCTTGGCTTAGAGGCACGTCAAGACCTTTCTTGAAAATAGTTGGAGTCTCTCCCACGAGCAAACGGAAGAATACATGACAATTCTATCTTCGGGATTCAACTAAGCCACACAACAAGTAGCATTCAAGGTTGTTGCTCTTCTATTCCTAAATCTGTGATTTCACCTTTTAATCAATGTCTCTCAAATATTTTCAAGGGGAAAGTATTTCTTGAAGTGCTTTTTTTTTCTTCAAAAGAATGAAACACCATTTATAGGATAAAAAGTCTTGAAAAAGAAGAGTTTCATTAACTAATAGTGTAACGACCCGTTTGGTCGTTATAGTCTTTTTGGTACTTTTGACCCTTCCCCGAGGTTGTTTAGCTCACGTTTGACCCGAGGAGACCGTTGACACACTTCCTGAGGTGTTTGGATATGATTTGGGCGACTTTTGGGAAATTCGGGCTTAAAGTGAAAAAGAGTTGACTCAAAGTTGACTTTTGGGTAAACGGATCTTTTTAGGGAATCCGTCTATTCCGAGAGGTCCGGATGGTCATTTAGAACTTGTGTGCATATTTGGTTCGGTTCCCAATGCACTCGGGTGCATGTTGGGACTTGGGTTGGGAAGTTGGATCTGAGGTGTCGGGGGTTGACTCGATGAACGAGACCTCAGTTGGAAATTTCGAGGCCACGAGTGCATTCGTAGAGCATTTTTATGTATGTCTGCATATTTGGTATGTGAGAAGATAGCCTCGGGTGATAGTTGGGATTTCGGGTTGAGATTGTGAAAAACTTGGGATTTCTGGTGTCTAGTGCCCGAGATAGCAGCACCAGCACCACGACGAATGATACGGCTTTAGCGGTCAACCTGTTGCTGTAGCGGCTTAAGTAATTTGAGCATGACCGTTGTAGCGGTCATGGGACCGCAGAAGCGGTATGTTGGTCGCGGAAGCGGGTGACGGACAATTAATTTCATTAAATGAGTGTTAAAAGCCCTAAGTCTCTCATTCTTTACTATTCCGAAAATCGAGTTGGTGGGAGCATTTCAGGGCAATTCTTGGGGGGAAATTCATTGTGGTAAGTCCCTTTACTTTCCTTTTCATTCCAAGATTTCATTGTCACCTTAGGATTCCATTATCATGCTAGTTCACTAAGAGTTTAAGAATTAAAAGACGGTTCAATGAGTTCTTCTTTCCAGGCTTTGTAATCTTGACTTATTGATTGGGTTAGCTCTAGTAAGCATGGAATTGATGATTAGAATCTATTATTGCATGATTTTTTCCTAATTAGTGGCCAAATTATGGAATTGAAAGTTAGGGTTTATACCCAAATTTGGGGGTTTTGCCTAGAATATGAATTTAAGTAAATTGTTGTTTCTTCTAGCTTGTAATTGATGGGAATCGATCACCTAGGGTGTTAATTTCACCTTTCTAGTTCATAAACCTCACTCCATGAGTTGGAAATTTGGGTCTTGAATAGAAGTAGGTTTGATTGATGTTCTTCTTGATTCTAATTGCATATCTCGGATATGATTAGACTTACATTATCACGAGGCTCAAAGTAAAAGAAAGACTAAGGTGTGATTGTTGGAGACCTTGTTGTTCGGCCTTCCAGGTAGGTTACGGTTTACCTTATGGTGAGACTTCGATTAGCGAAGCATATATTTAGACGATATTGTCGGAGAATGCACGTAAACCTTCGGGTATGAAGTTGGGTTGGATATTACCTTAGGTTGGGCTTTGTTGTATGATTTGGGGCTAGCCACCCCGTTGTGTGGTGACTTATCTTGTTCTATTTGTTGTTGGCTCGTTGCCACATGAAGATAGTAGATATTGGTGACTAGTGATATATCGTGATGATGATATTGTAGCACCTTACGTGTTCCTGTATTAAGACTAGGATTGTGATTCTATTGTTGCTTATTGTGTAGCCTTTTTATCGATATTATTGGTGTGCCCATGTGTGGTACTGTTGAGATTGATTTGATTATTGAGAACTCATACATTGCATGCATTCTCATCCTTCATGATATATGTCACGCCCCGAACCATGGCCTGGGCGTAACATGACACTCGGTGCCTGACTGCATGTGACCGAGCGAACCACATGGCTTGCTGAATAAACATGGGGCATATACATGAGCGGAATATAACATGAAACATGATGAACCTTAATACAACATGAGAAATCATAATATATTTAATAAAATACTTGTATAAAACGTGAATGTGGAAATATCATAAACTGAGCCAAAGATGGCTACACAACTCTGAGTATTGACATAACTGACTGACTAGTCTATGAAACCTCTATCATGAATTTGAACTGTAAAACATACTCGCTGGGACAAGGCCCCCAGCATACCTTAACTTACTAAACGTGACATGAAAATAAATAAGGATAACACCTCCAATAAGATGGGGCTCACCAACAAGCTGATACGAGCAAATCTTACTGAGCATATGTGGCGTCTTGTAAATCCCTAACTGCATCGTGAAATGCAGGCTCCCAGGCAATAGAAAAGGGACGTTAGCACATTGAATGTACTGGTATGTAAAGCAATTGAATCAAATAAGCATAAAAAAACATGACTTGTATTATAACATGGATATCTTGTATTATAACATGGATAAAGATTATATAATTTATTTGCATGAAAACGTGTAGACATGTAGGATATTCATGGAAGTAAGCATAATATTTAATATCTTGCATGTAGGAACCCATGGAATGCAATATATGGGTTTTCATGGATTACGGACAGATTCCCAATAACCAAAATGGAAGATTAGAAATACAATAACGAACTAGTAATCTAACAGAGCATATCATGGTACATAGACTTAGGGTTTATCATGAACTTATCTAAAAACCCTAGTTTTGGTGAACTCTTGTATAATCATGGAAGAACGTGGCGTGGGGAAGAACAAAGATATTCCCACATGTAGATAGAAGCCCTACATACCTGGTATACTCCAAACTTGTAATAAAAATCTTAATTTTGAAGAAGAATCCCAAAGCTTAAATCTTGAATCCCTCTAATTGGGTATTCTTGAAAACTCTAGGTTAAGAACAATGGTTTTCTTGTTTAGATTACATGAATACATGTTAGAATTTGACTTGGAATGATTGGAATGGGCTTACCTTAGAGTATCTTGAAGGTTAGGAGAGAAGAACTTCGTGCTAGGGCTTGGGAATGTGAAAAGTGAGAAATAAAACTGAAGTCTCGAATTTATACTGTTCACTGAAGCGAAAGGTGTACGGGCATGAAGTATGTCCCATACTTTAAAGTACGGCCCGTACCTGGAAATGCAAATTCCAGTAGCTGGGTTAAAATCACTGCGAAGTACGGGATGGAAGTGTGTCCCGCACATTTTTCCCGTATTTTGATGGCCAATTTCCAGAAACTCCATTTTTTCTATGCCAAGTGCGTCTTAAAAATACAGCCGGTACTTGGAAGTACGGCCCGCACCTTGACCGTCAAAATCCAATGTCAATTTTCAACACTTCCGTCTGATATTCTAAGTCCCAAATCAAGAATCATAGCCTAGTTTAATGGTACGAGGTGTTACAATATCTCCCTATTGGGATTATTCGTCCTCAAATGATGGGTCATGGTTAGGAATATGGCTGGACATGGCTTGAATACATAAACGTGAAGGAAACATGATGTGAAACATGGATACTGAATTAACATGACATGGTTACATGAAAACATAAATAGTGAGACATAGAACATGTGCACTGGGTACATGAGCGTGAAACATGAGACATGACATGACTATGGAAGGTTACCTTGAGCGTTCTCTGCTTGCTCTTCAAATAAATGGGGATATCTAGATTTCATGTCCTCTTCGGCTTCCCATGTAGCCTCTTCAACTTTTTGACTCCTCCAAAGGACCTTTACTGAGACTACTTACTTAGTTCTCAACTTGCGAACCTGACGATCAAGAATGGCTACAGGGATCTCTTCATAAGTCAAACCATCCTTAATCGTTATAGTATCAGTAGGAACAACCAATGACGGGTTTCCCACACACTTCCTCAATATTAACACATGTAATACTGGATGAACAGCAGCCAATTCTTGTGGTAATTCAAGCTCGTAAGCTACTTGACCAACCCTTCGCAGGATCCTATAAGGTCTAATATATCGGGGACTGAGCTTTCCCTTCTTGCTAAATCTCATAACACCCTTCATAGGTGAAACTTTAAGGAACACCCAATCATCAACTTGAAACTCCAAGTCTCTTCGCCTCACATCGGCGTAAGACTTTTAGCGACTCTGAGCCGTTTTCAAACGCTCCTGAATTAACTTGACTTTCTTCATAGCCTGGTAGACCAAATCTGGTCCTAGCAATTCTAGTTCACCCACTTCAAACCAACCAATATGTGACCTACGCCTTCGCCCATAAAGAGCTTCGAATGGTGCCATCTTATACTAGCATAATAACTGTTATTATAAGAAAACTCAATAAGAGGCAAATGGCCATCCCAATTACCTTTAAAATCAAGGACACATGCCCTCAACATATCCTCAAGAGTCTGAATAGTACGTTCTGCCTGACCATCTATTTGAGGATAAAAAGCTGTACTGAGATTCACCTTGGTACCCAATCATTTCTGAAAGGATCTCCAGAAGCTCGCTGTGAACTGAGCACCACGATCTGAAATGATAGACACTGGGGTTCCATGCAACCTGACAATTTCATTGATATACAATTTAGCATAATCTTCTATTAAATCTGTGGTCTTGACTGGCAAAAAGTATGCCGACTTAGTAAGCTGGTCAACGATCACCCAAATAGAGTCATGTCTACGGGATGAAAGAGGTAGACCTGATATGAAGTCCATATTTATCATCTCCCATTTCCAGACAGGAATATCAATATTTTGTGCCAAGCCACCAGGTCTCTGGTGTTCGTCTTTCACTTGCAGGCAATTAGGACACTTAGCCACAAAATCTGCTACATTCTTATTCATATCATTCCACCAATAAATTTTAATATCATGATACATCTTAGTGGAACCTGGATGAATGGAATACCTGGAATTGTGAGCTTCCGACATAATTCGCTCTCTGAGCCCATCTACATTTGGAACACATAATCTGCCTCGGTACCTCAAGGTACCATCATCTCCCCCTTGTTCAAAAGCCTTCGCCTTATGCTTGTGAATCCCCTCTTTCAGCTGCAACAAGTAGGGGTCCTTATACTGCTTACCCTTAACTTCAATGACTAAGAAGGAAATAGCTCTATTCTGAACAACCACACTGCCATCCTCGGAGTCCAAAAGTCTAACTCCAAGACTGGCCAAACGGTGAACTTCCTTGGTCATAACTCTCCTATCTGTATCAACGTGGGCTAAACTTCCCATGGAACATTGACTAAGAGCATCAACCACAACATTTGCCTTCTTTAGATGAGAAAGGATGTCTACGTCATAATCTTTAAGCAATTCGAGCCATCTTCTCTGCCTAAGATTAAACTCTCTTTGCCTGAAAATATATTGCAGGCTTTTATGATCGGTGAAAATATCACATGCACTCCATACAAGTAGTGACGCCAGATCTTAAGTGCAAAAACAACAGCTTCCAATTCTACATTATGAGTCAGATAATTCCTTTCATGAGCCTTAAGTTGTCTAGATGCATAAGACACAACTTTACCATGCTACATTAGAACACATCCGAGACCAATTCCTGAAGCATCACAATATAGTACGAACCTTTTGATTCCTTCTAGTAGTGTCAAAACTGGAACAGAAGTCAATCTCTTCTTTAACTTTTCAAAACTCTGTTCACATGCATCTGACCAGTAAAATTTGACTTTTTCTGAGTCAACTTAATCAACAGAGCTGAGATAGAGGAAAACCCCTCTACAAAACGTCTGTAATATCCTGCCAAACCCAAGAAATTTTTGATATCTGATGCTGAGGTAGGTCTGGGCCAATTCTTCACAGCGTCTATTTTCTGAAAATTGACTTTCACACCTTCACCTGAAATCGCATGGACTAAGAATGCCACTGACTTATGCCAAAACTCACACTTTGAGAATTTTGCATAAAGCTCACGATCCTTGAGTGTCTGCAACACTATTCTAAGATGTTCTGCAAGGTCAGCCTCACTACGGTAATATATCAGAATATCATCAATAAATACAATGATGAATAAATCGAGATAAGCCTTAAAACCCTGTTCATAAGATCCATGAAAGCTGCTGGTGCATTCATCAACCCGAACGACATGATAAGAAATTTGAAATGACCATAACGGGTTCTAAAAGCGGTCTTCAGATTATCAACTTCCTTAACCTTTAACTGATGGTAGCTTGATCTGAGGTCAATTTTGGAATAACACTGGGCACTCTGAAGTTGGTCAAATAAATCATCGATTCTGGGGAGAGGATACTTGTTCTTAATGGTGACTTTATTCAACTGGCGGTAGTCAATACACAAGCATAGAGAACTATCTTTCTTTCGGACAAACAAGGCCGATGCGCCCCAAGGCGAGATACTTGGTCTAATAAATCCCTTGTCAAGGAGATCTTTCAACTGAACTTTTGAGTTCTTTCAACTCTGCTGGAGCCATTCTATCTGGTGGAATAGATATCGGCTTGGTGCCCGGAAGTAGATTAATTCTAAAGTCAATTTTCCTATTGGGAGGAACTCCGAGTAGATCCTCTGGGAAGACTTCTGGAAACTCGCTGACAGCTGGTACTGATTGAAGAGTTGGAGTCTGGGAATCTGCATCCCTGACTCGAACTAGGTGATAAATGCATCCCTTGGTAATCATCTTTCTGGCTCTAAGATAGGAAATAAACCTACCCCTGGGTGCTATTGAATTACCCTTCCATTCTATAAGTCCGTCGGGAAAATCGAAGGTTACTGTTTTGGTTTTACAACCCACTGAGGCATAGCAGGGTTCTAACCAATCCATATCCATGATTACATCAAAGTCTACCATCTCTAATTCTACTAAGTCCGCTATAGTGCTGCGATGATAGACCATAACTTGACAACAACTATAAATACGTCTAGCTATAACTGATTCTCCAACTGGAGTGGATACTTCAAAGGGTTCATGCAACTTTTCGGGTTCTATCCCAAATTTCTTAGCAATAAAAGAGGTTACATAGGATAGGGTAGACCCGGGATCCATGAAAGCATAAACATCATAAGTAAAGATGGTTAGCATAATTGTGACCACATCTCCATAGGCCTCTGTATCTTGACGAACTACCAGCACATACAAATGGTTCTAACCATGTTACACCCCATAGTTTCATACGTGGAAATTTATAAGTGTTGGAGGTTCTAAGTATGGATACTGGAGTTCCCTTCAAGGATATATGATATTATACGAACTAATCCTATGGTCATGACGGTTTAAGTTCAAATAATAAGCTATGGAAGATTCTAGGATCAAGCAAATCGAAGAAAATAAATTTGTCAAAAATTTGGAAAAAGTTGATAGAATTTTGGGTCAATTTTGGAAGGATATATCTCCTAGTATATTAAGAGTTTTAAGGTGTTCAAAAGTCTAAAATGAAGTTCGTCGAGTCTAGTTTCCAACGCAACAAACCACTCATCGATACGATATCGAAGTAGAGAATTATGAACGTTACAAGTTCGCTTTAGAGTAGAAATGCATGCTACGCATGCGCTGAACCGACTTGCTACAGTGACCCCCCGAATTTGAACTAATATAAAAGGGGCTTGACCCCTCTTTTTCAGCCAAAAACCTCTTCTAAATTGTTCCAAAATCCTCTAGAAATTTTTCCAACTTCCAAACCCAAATTTTAAGCCCAAATCAACAATAATTTTCGAATTCCAGTTCAGGCAACGTATAGTTGCGAGTATAGAATCGTATAGCGACGCGTGTGGTTCAAGTTTAAGGTGAAAAAAGTGAAGATATGGCGATATTATCGGAGTAAAGTATGAATCTCCTATTATTAATGTTAATTTTGGTTTATTTATGGAGATAAAAAGCGTCAAATAGCCGTATAATAGTTTTGTTGGTAGAAATATGGGATAAACCCCATATGGGATATTTATGGAGTATCTTGGTGTTGAGAATATTATGATTAATGTTGGTATTGATGTTGTTGTTGTTGGTTGCTGAATTACGATTTTGGGCTAGGCATGTAAACATGGGAGATGCTGCCGAAATTTCGGCAGATTCTAGAAAGATTTATTTTAAGGACTAAGACAAGCGTTGAGTAGTTAAAGTTAAGGCAAAAGGTATGTTAAGGCTAAACCCTTTCTTTCTAAAGGCATGATTCTTTTATTATAAACCTTTGTGCCCTATCCATAATATCCTTACCTCCACAAATGCTAGAAGCCTATGAATCTCATGGTCCTTACGATTTTATTGAGCTTATTCATGATCTTGAGGCTATTCTTTGTGATTGATCTCACCTCATAATACTTGTTCTTTAGAGGTGAGATATATTGATAACGGTTCTATTTTCAATGCTATCTAAGTTCATGATTCTCGAGACACCCATGACATCGTCAACTTCACCTTAAGATAGTTGATCTTCTAAGGAAGGATATAGTGATAATGATAATGGTAATGATGATGTTGATTTCAGTTATGTATTTTTATGTATATTTATGTATGTATGCATTGCATCCCACTGATCAGTTGGGTATGACACCGAGTTCCGAAAGGGCCGAGTACGGTTGACACCGAGTCCCGAAAGGGCCGGGTATGGATGACACCGAGTCTCGAAAGGGCCGGGTACGGATAACACCGAGTCCCGAAAGGGCCGGGTACGGATCACACCGAGTCCCGAAAGGGCAGGGTACGGATAACACCGAGTCCCGAAAGGGTCGGGTACGGATCACACCGAGTCCCGAAAGAACCGGGTACGGATAACACCGAGTCCCGAAAGGGCCGGGTACGGATCACACCGAGTCCCGAAAGGGCCGGGTACGGATATGACAGATGTATATATAGTAAGTGTATGTGAATGCTAGTGTATGTATGTTATGTATGGATGTGTATGAAATGTTTTTCCTGTAGACGACTAGTTTACATGATAGAGATCTTAAGAAGAGTACGAGGTATAATTACTTACTTTATCTCATATCATCTTCATTCTAATATCATACTACTATTCATTCCTTACATACTCAGTACATTGCTCGTACTGACGTCCCTTCTTGTGGATGCTGTGTTCATGCCCGCAGGTGTAAATAGACGAGACAAGGATCTTTCATCGTAGGCTGCCTTTAAGTACTAGTTTTGATTGGTGAACTCCACTTCTTCCTGGAGCATTGCCGAGTCTGAGTTGCATATGTTTTTTTGTGACACGAGGGTATGTCGGGGGCCCTGTCTTGACTTATATACTTCCATGTTCATAGAGGCTTTACTTGCGTGATGGCCTCGTGTATAGCTTAGTCATAGTGTGACAGTAATAATGTCGGCATCATGGGTCTATTGTACATTTACCTTTGCATGATATTATGTTCATATTTAGCCTCTTGATCTTATTGTTTCCATTTCAGACACTAAGGATGTAAGTCATAAGTTGGTTCGCTCGGTTCTTGTAAGGTGCCGGGTGCCAATCGCGCCTTACCAAGAGTGGGTGTGACAAAGTGGTATCAGAGCAGTTCTGCCCTAGGGTTGTCTGCAAGCCGTGTCTAGCAGAGTCTTGTTTATGGTGTGCAATGTATCACACTTATAAACAGGAGGCTGCAAGACATTTAGGAAAGATTGACCCTTCTTTATCATCTTAGATCGTGCCATAGAGCTAAACCATACGATATGATGTCCCTGATTCTAACCCCAAATGTTTTGATCATGGATAAGCAGTAAATTATGCCACTACGAGATAATTGCTGAGAATTGAAGTTGTTCATTCGAAAGGTATGTTTCCTGTTTTATTAATATGGATAGACGTTGATATAAGAACTTGAGTAAGATATTATGCGTATTTGTGATTGCTCTGTGGGCATTGGATGTGTTTTTTAGACTGTGTACAAGAATGAGGTAGTAAGAATTATAGAGGAAACTCTGCCGAAATTTTCACAAATTGAATTATTCGCATGTTTATAGAGAAAGAGTAAAGGAAAAATATGACCATCAGCCGTTTGGTAAGTCATGATTGAAGGAACAACTATGAGATGCTTTCAAGGAGAAGTTTTAAAATAATTTTAATTTAATTTAAAGGAGGAATCCTAGAGGGAAAAATGATTAGCAGTTAAAGGAACTGGAATGAGTTGCATCCGAGATTTCGGGGGATTGAGATCTATTGGAAATATAAGGAAAGTTAGCATTAGGAACTCAAATAAGGTATTACGATTTATCGATTAGATTGGTTAGTAAGATGTAACAGAGAAATACCGATATGGAGAAGGAAGTTAATGAGTACGGGAAGTTTCACCCTAGAAGTATATATACATCTATACGAGATCAAGATGGGTTTGTACTCATAGTGGAATGTTTTGCAAGACTTCTAGGTAGATATTATTAAGTGGCAGATGGGAAAGAGTACCTTAAGAGCAAAGGAAATCAAGGAGGACAGAAGTACGTGAAACTGCGGTTATGAATTGATTAAAGGAAGTTATGTGACCATCGACGATAAGAGGAAGTTTAATAAATTAGTGAGATTGTCCAAAGGTAGTCACTGATGGCATAAGACAGTGGACTTGGAATAGAGATACGATTACAAAGGAAACAGGATGAAAATACGAGGAATAGACATACATACGAGCAAGCTATGATATCGTAAAGGGAAATGAGAAGTGAATGACAAGATACACTTTATAGGTATTTCATGATGAAGACAAGGATTGACTGGATAAGGTATTGGAGGGATTATGACACCCGACAACGGGGCAATCGAAAAGTAATAGGGAGCTATGAAGCAAGATGAGCTACGGAAATGCAAGGAGAAGTCATGAACATAGACGGAGATAAGATCGCAAGAAAGGGATTCAAGGATATAAATAGATGAGACGAGCATTTAAGGAATTAAGAGATCCGCTTGACTGATAAACCGACACAACAGATGAGTGCATTAGACTTATTAAGTAAGAGTCAAGCAAAGGTCAAAAAAATAAAGGGAAATGGTCAAAGGATATTGCGTTTGGTCGAAACAAGTTGGTGATAATGAACCCTCATAGAACAAGTAAAATAATGGCTTCCCTTAAAAATTGGGGGGGGGGGGGGGGGGGGAGGGAGGAATGGAGGTTACAGATAAGGAAAGAACGAAGCGATTTGAATTCGCTGCAGGACAAAGACCCTTAGTTAAGAGTTCACTCCTAATTTATTAGCCGAACTAAGGAATCAGAAAATTTAAGGATAAGTTGCAGGAAAGGAAGAGATTTGTGATGTTCGATACAAGTACAAGAGCTACGTCAAAGAAGTGCAAGTGCAAGAAATCAAACTAAGAGCAAGAGGAGTTAAGAAAAAATTCTGGTGTTAAACTGATTGATAAATAAAGTATCGCAAGGATTAATTTGACTACTATAGAAAGCAAAGGATGTTGTGATATGACTAGTTTGAGGATATCAAAAAGGAAGGAATGAGAATGAATTAAACTCTAAGAAGATGAAGTTAGGGGATATTGGTGAGAACAAGAAATTCTGAATGGAAGTATGTATCATATAAAAGTGCAAACGGCAAAGGAAGAAAGATAACCTGCATAATTCGAATAAGTTTCCATTTTAATTGAGCAAGTGAGCAAAGTAAATACCAGTGAATGCAGGTAAGAACATGGACATTTACCTCAGAGTGAACTCTACTTTAACATTCGAGGACGAATGTTTTTGAAGGGGGGGAGAATGTTACACCCCATAGTTTCGTATGTGGAAATTTATAAGTGTTGGACGTTCTAAGTATGGATACTGGAGTTTCCTTCAAAGATATACGATATTATACGAAATATTCCTATGGTCATGACGGTTTAAGTTCATATAATAAGCTATGAAAGATTCCGGGATCAAGCAAATCGAAGAAAATAAGTTTATAGAAAATTTGGAAAAAGTTGACAGAATCTTGGGTCAATTTTGGAAGGATATATCTCCTAGTATATTAAGAGTTTTAAGGTATTCCAAAAGTCTAAAATGAATTTAGTCGAGTCTAGTTTTCAACGCAACAAACCGCTCGACGATACGATATCGAAGTAGAGAATTATGGACGTTACAAGTTCGAAATTTTCGACCGAGCAGAAACGCGTGCTACGGAATCAAGCACGAAGAACCGACTTGCTACGATGCTGCTACAGTGACCCCCCGAATTTGAACTAATATAAAAGGGGCTTGACCCCTCTTTTTCAGCCAAAAACCTCTTCCAAATTGTTCCAAAATCCTCTAGAAATTTTTTCAACTTCCAAACCCAAATTTCAAGCCCAAATCAACAATAATTTTCGAATTCCAGTTCAGGCAACGTATAGTTGCGAGTATAGAATCGTATAGCGACGCGTGTGGTTCAAGTTTAAGGTGAAAAAAGTGAAGATATGGCGATATTATCAGGAGTAAGGTATGAATCTCCTATTATTAATGTTAATTTTGGTTTATTTATGGAGATAAAACTGTCAAATAGCCGTATAATAGTTTTGTTGGTAGAAATATGGGATAAACCCCATATGGGATGTTTATGGAGTATCTTGGTGTTGATAATATTATGATTAATGTTGGTATTGATGTTGTTTTTATTGGTTGCTGAATTACGATTTTGGGCTAGGCATGTAAACAGGGGAGATGCTGCCGAAATTTCGACAGATTCTAGAAAGATTTATTTGAAAAACTAAGACAAGCGTTGAGTAGTTAAAGTTAAGGTGACCAAAAAGGTATGTTAAGGCTAAACCATTTCTTTCTAAAGGCATGATTTTTTTTGTTATAAACCTTTGTGCCATAGCCATAATATCCTTGCCTCCACAAATGCTAGAAGCCTATGAATCTCATGGTCCTTACGATTTTATTGAGCTTATTCATGATCTTGAGGCTATTCTTTGTGATTGATCTCACCTCATAATACTTGTTCTTTCGAGGTGAGATATAGTAATGACGGTTCTATTTTCAATGCTATCTAAGTTCATGATTCTCGAGACACCCATGACATCTACAACTTCACCTTAAGATAGTTGATCTTCTAAGGAAGGATATAGTGATAATGATAATGGGAATGATGATGTTGATTTCAGTTATGTATTTTTATGTATATTTATGTATGTATGTATGTATGCATTGCATCCCACTGATCAGTTGGGTATGGCACCGAGTCCCGAAAGGGCCGGGTGCGGATGACACTGAGTCCCGAAAGAGTCGGGCACGGATAACACTGAGTCCCGAAAGGACCGGGTATGGATAACATCGAGTCCCGAAAGGGCCGAGTACAGATCACACCAAGTCCCGAAAGGGCCGGGTACGGATAACACCGAGTCCCGAAAGGGCTGAGTACGGATCACACCGAGTCCTAAAAGGGCCGGGTACGGATCACACCGAGTCCCGAAAGGGCCGGGTACAGATATGACAGATGTATGTATAGTAAGTGTATGTGAATGCTAGTGTATGGATGTGTATGAAATGTTTTTCCTGTAGACGACTAGTTTACATGATAGAGTTTTTAAGAAGAGTACGATGTATAATTACTTACTTTATCTTATATCATCTTCATTCTGATATCATACTACTATTCATGCCTTACATACTCAGTACATTGCTCGTACTAACGGCCCTTCTTATGGACGCTACGTTCATGCCCGCAGGTGTAAATAGACGAGACAAGGATCTTTCATCATAGGCTGCCTTCAGGTACCAGTTTTGATTGGTGAGCTCCACTTCTTCCTGGAGCATTGCCGAGTCTGAGTTGCATATGTTTTTTTTGTAACAAGAGCGTATGTCGGGGCCCCGTCCGGCTTATATACTTCAGTCATGTTCATAGAGGCTTTGCAGACAGTTCCTGTGTACAACTTAGTCATAGTGTGACAGTAGTAATGTCGACATCATGGTCTATTGTACATTTACCTTTGCATGATATTATGTTCATATTTAGCCTCTTGATCTTATTGTTTCCATTTCAGACACGAAAGATGTAAGTCATAAGTTGGTTTACTCGATTTTTGTAAGGTGCCGGGTGCCAATCACACCTTACTAAGGGTGGGGTGTGACAGACCACCTCCCGTATTGCTGGACTTTGCTGCTCCACGCCCTTGCTGGGCCTGATTATTACGAGGAGCTACTGAATTTGTGGACTGAGTACCTTGCCTAGTAGACGGACAATCTCTCTGAATATGACCCCTCTAGCCACAGCCATAGCATACATCTATACTCATACGACACTCACATGAGTGTCTTTTACCACACTTGCCGCAAACCGGGTTAGTATAGGCCTGCTGACTCACACTAGCTTGAGAGTAGGAGCCTGCTGGTCTGAAACTTTATTTCTTCTGATCATTCCTAAACTGTGGGGCTGGGGCATTGGCTGCGAATGGAGTGGGTCCTGCTGACCTGTTCTTAAAGAACTGTCTACCTCCACCCTGATTAAAGTTACTAGAAGACTTAGTCCTCTTGTTGAATTCCGTATCCTTCTGCTTCTGCTTCTGCTTCTGCGGTGCTTCTTCTTCCTTCAGTTTCTCCTCATTACCTTGCACAAATGCCAATAACTTGGAGATAGTCATCTTGTCGTTTTGAGCAGCCATATTAGCATCCCTGTGCAATTTGGGTTTAAGCCCGAGCACAAACCTTCTAACCACGACTCTCATATCAGGAATCATGTGGGGAGCATGTCTGGACAACAACACAAATTTGAAATAATATTCCTGAACAGTCATATTATTTTGCCTTAACCTCTCGAACTACATAGCTTTTGCTTCCCTGACCTCAATTGGCATGAAGTGGTCAATGAAAGCATCTACAAATTCATCCCAAGTGGCGGCAAGTGCATTCTCTCCTCAGGACTATTCCTAAGTCTCATACCAAATGTGAGCCATATCCTACAACTAATAGGCTCCAAACTATGCTGCCTCTGTTTCCGTGGCATGCATAACACGAAACACTTTCTGAAGCCCCCCAATGTAATTCTGTAGATTCTCCTCCTTCTTAGACCCCGTGAACACCGGAGGCTTCATGCGAAGAAACTCTTGGGTTCTAGAATTGGTTGACCTACCACTAATACCTGAGCTAGGAGCCGTTTTTTGTCGCTGCGCCTGGTTAGCAACAATCTGAGTGAGCAACTGAATAGCTCCTCTAACATTCATGTCTAAAGCATTAGGAGGTGTAGTTGTTGGAGCAGTTGGGGCTGCTGGGCCTGTAGCAGCTGTCTGAGTCTGAACGGTTTCTTCTTGAGCTGCATCAGCGGTAGCCCTCTGGCTAGTAGTTGTATTCCTCTTGTTGTACTTTCTTTTCGGAGCCATTTCTAAAATACGTAATTTGCATGAGTTAGAAGAATTCCTGAAAGTATTGCTCTAACTGCACGATCTAGAGTATGAAAGAAATGTGACAATCCTGAATATCTTGGTGGTCAACTATTTATATGTGTGGAGCCCTCACACATATAAAAGTGACCCCACTGGACACGATTTCATAGACTCCCTAAGACGCTTAAACCTATTGCTCTGATACCAAGCATTGTCACGCCCTTAACCATGGCCTGGGCGTAACACGGCACTCGATTCCCGACTGCATGTAACCGAGCGAACCACATGGCTTGCTGAATCAAAATGGGGCATATACATGAGCGGAATATAACATGAAACATGATGAACCTTAATGGAACATGAGAAATCATAATATATTTAATAAAATACTGGTATAAAACGTGAATGCGGAAATATCATAAACTGAGCCAAAGATGGCTACATAAGTCTGAGTATTGACAGAACTGACTGACTAGTCTATGAAACCTCTATCATGAATCTGAACTGTAAAACATACTCACTGGGATAAGGCCTCCAACATACCTTAACTTGCTAAACGTGACATTAAAATAAATAAGGATAACACCCCGAATAAGATGGGGCTCACCAACAAGCTGATACGAGCAAATCCTACTGAGCAGATACGGCGTCCTGTAAATCCATACCTGCATCGTGAAATGGAGGCCCCCGGGCAATAGAAAAGGGACGCTAGCACATTGAATTTACTGGTATGTAAAGCAACTGAATGAAATAAGCATGACATATGGAATAATAGAACTAAAACCTGATTATGAGCATGAACTTAAATACATACATATATAACATGAGAAAAGTATCTGTGGGTGAGCATTAATGTAACCGACATGAAACCACCAGGTTAGTACGTGGCGTCTGATCTCTGCCCGATCATCTAAGCTATCTTGTACCTTGTCGGGGTACAAGACATGAACATGACATGAATGGATCCAAGTCTCTCAATGGGAATATATGAAGGAATCGTCCTACTGGGCGGAGCGATCCTTATACTACGTTGTCATCCGTAGTTTCAGGCATAAAACCATCTCTGTAATCTGTGTAACTCCCAAAAAGATGAACATGATATAGTTGGCTGAGAAGCTATGAATTTCATAAATAAAACATGTCTTGTATTATAACATGGATATCTTGTATTATAACATGGATAAAGATTACATAATTTATTTGCATGAAAACGTGTAGACATGTATAATATTCATGGAAGTAAGCATAATATTTAATATCTTGCATGTAGGAACCCATGGGATGCAATATATGGGTTTTCATGGATTACGGACAGATTCCCAATAACTAAAATGGAAGATTAGGAATACCATAACGAACTAGTAATCTAACATAGTATATCATGGTACATGGACTTAGCTTTATCATGAACTTTTCTAAAAACCCTAGTTTTGGTGAACTCTTGTATAATCATGGAAGAACGCGGCGTGGAGAAGAATAGCTCGCTTACTTTGTTCGTTTAGATAAGAAGGATCATGCCAAAAAAATAAAAGGGACAGCCTTAACATACAATCTAATCGTCCAACGTCTACTTCTTGAACTCGCAAGTCTACAATCAAGTTAACATAGGCCGCAATTAGCCCCTTTTATAACACTTACTATCCAATTCAATTGAAAAAAGAACTTAACGAAGTTCGGACAACCTCCCCTTCATAACTCAATAATTCCTCAATTTCCAATTTAACTTAAATATCGACAACAATACTAACAACAACCATATCAATACTTACATATCAAAATATAATCACTTCTACTCCAAATCACCCCTCAAAATAGCCCTCAAGTCCAACTCTCCCCTTATTCAACTTACAACTTTCATAACTATAATTCTCTTTACTTAAAACCACTAAAACTCTTGATAATCAACTTAAACACAAAGGTAGGAATCATATACATACCTTGAGGAGTCTAAGGTTCCAAGAATCAAATTTCAACTCCAATTCCAAAGCTTAACAACTCCAATAGAACCACTAGGGCAACACCCTTCCAACTCGAGTTTATGGGCTCGGATCTTGCTAAATCTTCACTATGATGATGGAAAATATTAAGAGGAATATTCTAGGACTTTCTCTGATTTTGGAAGTGGGAAATAATGAGAATAAAACGTGAGGGTCAAATATATATAGAGGGAACTAGAAAGTTCTAGTGGTACGGGTCGACGGTAGGTCGACGGCTCGTCGACGTGCTCCGTCAACCTGCCATCTGAAACTTCAGAGGCAGCGGAGCAGGAACGGTGCACCACTATGGCACGTCGACGGCCCATCGATGGTAACTGAGTTCTGTTGAGTCGCTTCGGCTTGCGTCGATTCGATTTGTTTCACTTCTAATCCTATCATATCGCAAAGAACGTATACTTACACTTTGGTACACGCGGGGTAAGGCACTTAATTTCTCAAAAACTCGGATACGGATCCTCATACTAAGGGTATAGAACACCCATAAGCTAAGGACTTTCTTGCAACAAAAACGAGAGGTGTAACATTCTCCTCCCCCCCCCCCCCTCCCCCTCTAGAAATATTCGTCCTCGAATGTTTATACCAGTCATGGGCTATAAAAATTTTGGCAGAGTCTCCCCTGTAAATATACCAGTCCAACCTGTACACAGCAACCCAAAATAATGCCACACAGGGCCACATACTAAAATATACAGCACCATGGCCTCACACGACCAATCACCATAACTATAAATGAAATCAATACTTGGGAAAGATAATGCCTCAGACTGAACCTCCTAAGATGACGAAAATAAATATGGGTATTTAGCCTTCATTTCCTCTTCAGACTCCTAAGTCATTTCCTCAACATTATTATTTCTCCAAAGAACTTTAACGGAAGCCACATCTTTAATTTGCAATCGACCAATCTGCCTGTCTAGTGTAGCCACTGGGGTTTCCTCATATGATATTTGCTCGCTCACCTGGATATCTTCTACCGGTACAACTCTCGAAGGATCTCCTATACACTTACAGAGCATGGACACAGAATACCGGATGCACAGACTCTAACTCAGAAGGTAGTTTTAACTCATAAGCTACCTTACCCACTGTATGAATGATTTTATATGGCCCAATGTATCGAGGGCTCAACTTACCCTTCTTACCAAATCTCATCACTCCCTTCATAGGCAAAATCTTCAGAAAGACCCAATCTCCTACCTTAAACTCTAACTTTTGCCACCGCTTATCTGCATAGGATTTTTGTCGACTCTGCATCGCTAGTAACCTTTCTTGAATTACTTTCACTTTGTCAATCATTTGCTTGCGTAAATACTGGCACGTTAATCGATTCTCTCCAACATCGAACTATCCTATAGGTGACCTACATCTCCGCCCATATAAAGCCTCATAAGGAACCATCTGAATACTGGAATGATAATTGTTATTATAGGCAAACTCAATGAGAGGCAAATGATCATCCCAACTACCTCGAAAGTCAATCACGCAAGCTCTTAACATGTCCTTAAGTGTTTGTATAGTACGCTCCGTCTGTCCATCTGTCTGTGGATGAAATGCAGTACTAAGACTCACATGAGTCCCCAATCCATTCTGAAAGATCTTCGAAGTTAGCGTACGTGACTATCTCTCTATACGAAATAATGGCTATAGAAACACCATGAAGTCACACAATCTCCTTAAGATAAAGCTTCACATAATCTTCAGCTGAATAAGTAGTTTTGACAGGCAGGAAATGGGCTGACTTTGTAAGCCTATCAACTATGACCCATATTGAATCATACTACGAAGATGCAGGCAACCTGTGATTTAAATCCGTTGATTACTTCCCATTTCCATGTTGGAATCTCCATAACTGCGATAAACCTCCGAAGCTACCGTGCCTATCTTGACTTGTTGACAATTCAGACATTGAGCGACAAATTTCGCTATGTCTCTTTTCATTCCATCCCACTAATAAACTTCCTTGAGATTATGATACATCTCGGTTGTGCCCGAGTGAATAGAATACGGAGAATAATAAGCTTCTCCCATAACCTGCTGAAGAAGTCCCGCAACATTAGGAACGCATAATTTACCTCAATACCTGAGTACTCCATCCCCTGTAATTACAAAGGGTTTTCTCTCTGGGGTGTCGTATCTCGTTAATGAACTAGAATAGGATCTTTGTACTGACGTTCCTTTATCTCCGTTGCCAAAGATGACATTGATGTATCCTGGATCGTAATTCTTGCATCACCTGAATCTAGCAAAATTTAACTCAAAGTGCCGGCTAGTTGGCTAACTTCCACTGCCATCTCCCTTTTAAATTACGCATATGAAAAACTACCTACGGATGGACGTGACGACTAAGAGCATCGGCTACTATAATAGCTTTTCCCGAGATGTACGTAATATCCACGTCGTAATCTTTCAAAGAACTTTAGCCATCGTCTTTGGCCAAATCTTCAAGTCCTTCAGCTTAAAGATATACTAGAAACTCTTATGATCCAGATAGATATCAACATGGACAATCGCGATAAATAGTGCCTCCATATTTTCAAGGCATTAATCACTACTGATAACTCTAGATCATAAGTCAGATAGTTCTTCTCGTCTTCCTTCAACTGTCTAGAAGTATAAGCAACAACCTTGCCATGCTGCATTAATACATAGCCCAAATCGATACCTGAAGCATCACAATATATCACATAGCCCTTTATCCTTCTGGAAGAGTCAAGACGGGTGCTGACGTCAACTTGTCTTTCAATATCTGAAAACTCTACTCACATGCATCCGTCCATTGAAACTTAGCTGATTTCTAAGTCATCTTGGTCAATAGGGCTGAAAGAGAAGAAAATCCTTCCACAAACCTTCTATAATATCCTGCTAGGCCCAAGAAACTACGTATCTCCGTCCGTGTCATCGGCCTTGGCCAATTCTTCACAGCTTCAATCTTTTGAGTATCCACTCTAATGCCTTCATCTGAAGTAATATGACTAAGAAAAGCCACAGAGTTGCCCATAATTCACACTTGGAAAACTTCGCATATAATTCTCTATCTCGAAGAATTCTAAGCACTGCACGTAGATGATCTACATGTTCAGCTGCTGACGGTGAATAAACCAAAATATCATCTATAAACACAATCATGAACAGATCTAGGAAGGGTCTGAATACATGATTCATCAAGTCCATGAATACGGCTAGAGCATTAGTTAGCCCGAAAGACATAACACGGAACTCGTAGTGCCCATACCTAGTCCTGATTGCCGTCTTTGGAATATCTTCCTCCTTCACCCTAACCTGATGATATCCCAACCTCAAATCTATCTTCGAGAAATATTTAGTGCCTTGCAACTGGTCAAATAAATCATCAATCCTCGGAAGTGGATACTTATTCTTTACAGTCACTTTATTCAATTACCGATAATCAATACACATTCACAAAGAGCCATCTTTATTTCTTACAAATAATACCGGCGCTCCCCACGGTTATGTGTTGGGCCTAATAAAGCCTTTCTCGAGTAAATCCCGCAATTGTTCCTTCAATTCTTTCAACTCCGCAGGGGCTATTTTATAAGGAGGAATAGATATTGGGGTCGAGTATCTGGCAATAGATCAATAGTAAAGTCAATCTCTCATTCCGGTGGAATGCTTGCCTCATCCGGAAACACCTCTAGAAACCCATTGACTATAGGGACAGACTGGAGGGTCGGTGATTCTACTTGCACATTCTGGACCCGAACTAGGTGATATATATACCCTTTTCTAATCATCTTCCTTGCCTTAAGGTAGGAAATAAAGCTACCCCTCGGGCTAAAGATTACCTCTTCCACTTAAGGATCGCTCGTCTAAAACTGGAATCGAACTATTTTTGTTCTACAATCGACATTAGAATAACAGGAAGCCAACCAATTCATGCCCATAATAACATCGAAATCAATCATATCTAACTCAATTAAATTTGTTAGGGTGTGGCAGTTACAAACTATCACAACACAGCCTCGATATACTTTCAGCCTTAAGTTATACTTGGATAACCAATCAAGGCCAACACCTAAATGCTAATCAAGTCGAGGCTCTATCCCAAACTTAAAGAACAAATGGAGTAACATATGATAAGGTGAAACCTCGGATCAATTAGAGCGTATACATCATAGAAAGAAAATTGATAATATGCAGAACCACATCGTGAGACGACTCATGATCCTCAGATACCGAAATTAATGCATAAACGCATGATGCCAGGCCCACTCGAGCTAGATGCTCCACTCCTTCCTCTACCGCATCCCGGTGTACGAGAAACTTGCCACGAGGACGCATCGACGCGCTAAGAAGAACTATCTACGGACCCGTGTTCGAACAATGCCTACACCACCCCTCGACGGACACTCTTTCATCACATGACCTGGCTGGTCACAAGCATAACAAGCATCTGATCCCCATCGGCACTGTCTGGAATGTAATCTACCGCCTTTGGCACGTCGCGGCACTAGGTGGTCTTATACGCCCGACTCGGTCTATCTTGAGAACGTGCTCTGGGAACTCGTCCCACTCCGAATGAAGACCGATCAAATCTAGGGCCTAAAAATCGCGGAGGTGCACTCCCTGCTGAATGAAATGAATATCGGGAATGATGTTGTCTCTGTCCTCTCCTGAACTCACCAGCAATATCTAAGGATATGGCCCTCCTACCATTGCTCCGGTCACGCTCACGCTCTGTCCTCCGCTGACGCTTACGATTCTCTAAATTCTACGCATATGCTGTATACGAGAAATATCCATGCCCGGCTGTAATGCAGTTGTCCTACACTTATCTATCAAATGTGGCCCTAGACCCGCCATGAAGTGATGAACTCTATCCTCCATCTCAGCCACCATGGCTGGGGCATATCTAGCCAAGGAATCAAAGTCTACACAATACTCCTGAACACTCATACTGCCCTGCTCGATACGCAAAAACCTATCTACTCGGTCCGGTCGGACTTCTGGTGGTAAGTAATGACGAATAAAAGCATCTAAAAACTCTCGCTAAATGGCTAGAGGAGCATTCTCTCCCCCTAAACCGGCTCCCGCGTGCCCGATACCACTATCTTTTGCACATCAGAGCCTATAAGATGCCAGCTCCACTGACTCGACCTCATCGGCGTGCATAACCCTCAAAGTCCTCTACATACTATCAATAAAGTCCTGAGGATCCATATTTTGCTTCAACACAGAAAACTCTGGAGGATATAACCCCAGGAAAGTCTTAACCCTCGCACTACCGGCTCGGTTTCCCTAATCAACACCAACTCCCGGCCGCTGAGCCTGAACGGCTACCAATATAGTCAATGACTGTATAGCATCTCGCATATCCTGGCCTGGCACATCTGGCTGAGGAACTGGGGGCGCTAGGGCAGGTGCTGGAGGCGGTGTATGCGAAGTCTGGGATGGACTCTCACTCTGAGACTCGCCCCGAGCTCTAGTAGCCCGTCGGGAGCACGGCTGGTGGCCTCGCGACCACCACTCCTGCCCTTCTGGCGATTGTAGACTTTCTTGCGAGGCATCGCTGAAATCAAAACAAACTATTAGGAAGCGAACTCTTAACAAATGGCTCTATCGCACGATCTAAGAGGGAAAGAATGGAAATTTAAATGTCCTGTAGCCTCCTGTTTATAAGTATGGTACACGACACACCCATAAACAAGACTTTACTAGACACGGTCTGTAGACAACCCTAGGACGGAACTGCTCTGATACCACTTTTGTCATGACCTAAATCGATGAGTTGCAACGAGTGCCTGATCTCTAGTGACCAAACACCCCTATACTCATACACGATAATACTACATAATAAGGGCCCACACAAAACTCAATCTGGATTAAACTGACTCATGAAAGAATAATATCAAGAACTGTGCATATGCATATATAGAGTGAAGGCAACAATGCAGGCCGACTAGGCTGCCACATGATCTGTACACAAAAGAATAGGGGCCGACAAGGCTACGTCACAAGTCATCTACACATAACTGTCTACAGACCTCTACTGGAAAAAAAGTTGTAGAAAGGATGGAACAGGGACCCGTCATACCCATATGCATATCTATATCTCAAAAGTACCTCGGGGTCGCGTTCGTACGCAGTACGGTGCAGACGATATGTGGTCCAGCTCAGTAGGACATTCATCCAGCGGTGGTCAGTGCGGACAAAGTACTGAGGATGCAAGGCATAAAAGTAACATATACATAAGAATCATGAAAGGAATCTGAAATTCATAAACAAACTGACTGTCTGAATGCCTCTGTATGACAGAAGATACCTCTGCGGTGTATGATATATATGCACTCTGTAAAAATCATATACATCTGTATACGGCCCGTACAAAACTCAATCTGGATTAAACTGACTCATGAATGCATATGCATATCAAGAACTGTGCATATGCACTCTGTAAAAATCATATGGCCATGCCCATGGCCCGTACCTTGCCGCTGAGCCTGGGCAGCTACTAACTGGGTTAGAAACTGGATGGACTTCCTCATCTCCTGGCCTGAGGCATCCGATGGAGGGACTGGGAGTGCTGAGCTAGAGCTGAGGCTCCTCTATGCTCCTCTGGAGCGGGTGGAGTATGAGAAGACCGAGATGGAATCTCATTCTGGGACTCGCCCTCCTCTATATCTATAGGCGGTACCCGCTCAGTCTTTCTGCCTGCCACTGATTTACCCTTCTGAGCCGCTGAGCTTTTCTCTTCACGGCATTGCTGAAATCATAACACACGATTAGAAAAAATAGAACTCTTATAACATGGCTCTATCGCACGATCTAAGAAGAGAAATAAATTTCAATCATTCCTAAATGCCCCGCAGCCTCCTGTTTATAAGTGTGGCGCGCTACACACCCACAAACAAGCCTCTAAGGGACATGGGTTATAGACACACCCTAGGACAACTGCTCTGATACTACATTTTTCACGACCCAACCGAAGGGCCATGACTGGCACCCGGAGCTAACCTACCGAGCACCTCTTAACATGTTTCTCATATTCATATCTAGGTGGACCACATGACTAACTCATATATATACAATAATCTATAAGAGCATGAGTTCAAAGATAGCATATCTATATAACATCACCAACTATGTCATATATACAAGCCGACAAGGCTGCCAAAAATGATGTACAAAATATGAACCGAGGAGGTTACAAAATATCTAACCATATACATCTGTCTACGAGCCTCTATATGGAGTGTATAACATCATAAAGACGGGACAGGAACCCGCCATGACCATATATACACAAAAGAATAGTACCAGCTAAACTGTAGCTCCAGAACAAATAGAGCGCTCCTGTGTAATCGCTGATGAAGCGTACCTAGGGGTCTGGTCCGTTTCCCTATCTACCTGCGGGCAAGAACGCAGCGTCCATAACAAAAGAACGTCAGTACGAGTAATGTACTGAGTATGTAAGGCATGAATAACAACATAAATAAAGTATGAAAAAAAGTATAAGATAGGAGAAATAACCTGTACATCTGATTGCCTCTTAAGGCAGATATCACGCATGCTTAGCTTTTAGAAGAAAAAAAAAACATGTTTTCAAACATACATAATATAACTGTTAGTGCTGCGGAACGTGAAGCCTGATCCATATATCATATCATGCCGCGTCTAGGGTAATATCATAATCTGCCCACTACAGTGGTGTACACATCTACGTGCCTGCCCGACCGACTATAGCACGGCGCGACATGAGAAAATACATACATATATATATATATATAAAGCATGCATGAGAGCCCAATAAAAGCTATAAGTCTATCGGAGTGACGTAAGGTCGATAAACCTCCGATTTCTATTATGGAACTATCATTTTCGCTATATCTCACCTTGAAAGAGCAGTTATTATAAGATGAGATCAACAACAATGAATAAAATCAATAATCATGAAACAAGCTCAATAATATCATGAGAACATCAAGAACTATAAGCTTTGGTATCTTTAGAAATGGAATCATCATCATCATAAAAAATATTTATCAATAATATCATAAGAACCTTGAGAATCGTGAGTTTCTAGCATTTTTAGGAATAAGGATATTATGAATATCATGTGTAAGTTCACAACAAAGGAGTCATGCCTTAAGGAGGAAAGGGTTAGCCTTAACATACCTCGTCGTCTCCTTACTACTCCTCCCCTATCCTCCTGAGTTTGTAAACCTACATTCAAGATAATTCACACTAAGTTTAAGTCGTTGAAACGCTTATAAGATCAGACTAGACTATTAGGTGAGCTAACAAAATTTGGACAGCATCTCCCCTATATCACCTACTTCCACCAAATTCCAAAACAACTCCCAAACAACAATAACAACATCAACAATACCATAGCCAAGAGATTTATATTCAAATTGGACTCAAATCAATCCAAACTTCTTTTCATAATCAATCCATAACAACAACTTCAACACAATCCCTTATACACTTGTATACAACACTTCCTCATCATCATTATTATCCCACATAGCAAGATTATACTCATAACGTACTAATAATTATAGCTCAAGTTAATTTACAACTCAAAATATTATCAAACTCATATTTGGACCTTTTCTCCAATTTCCTCTCCTCAAATCTTAACATAATTACGAAATAAACTCATAAGCATGGAACTAAGATGAAATCTTACCTCAAAATTCAAGAACACTTCAATTCCAATGTTATTCCACCTTAAGAAATACTCACCCAAGCATCTTCATGAGGATGAGACAAGTGTAGACCTCACTTGGAAACCCTAACCACTTTAATCTTCACTTTGATCTTTGGTTTAAGCTTGGAAATATGTTGGAATATGTTTGGAGAGGTTTCTAGGGCTTTCTAGGACTCTGGGTTATGTTAAAATGAAATAAAATGAAGAGGGGATCATAATTATAACATTCTGGAAACTCACCGCCTCAATTTTTACGGCCACAAATTACTGACCGTAATTTGAATTACGGTCAAATTACTAGCCGTAATTTGAATTACGGTCAAATTACTGGCCGTAATTCAAATTACGGTTCGTAATTCATCTTTTTATACATACCATAACTCTCCGTATTTCTCGGATTTGGTAATCCTCAGTAAATTGCATTGGAAAGATAACTTCCTGAACTTTAATTTTCATAGGTTATGCATTCCATAACTCCTTATATTTTAGGAGATATACATCCCTAAAGTTGAACCAAAAATCATGTCCAGAATTCTACCAAATTTTTCCAAAGTTTCGACAAACTTAATTTCTTCGATTCGCTTGATCTCAGAACCTTGAAATACTTGTCTAACACTTTTTAAAAATCTTCCTTAACCTTATACGGGTATCGTAGCTTCTCTGGAATCACATTAGTTTGCTTACGACGATGCAGAAATTTATAATATATGTTAGCTAATCTTAGTCGGCCTATGATACTAACCAGTAGGTATTGTTTGTACTGACCTGCACTTACTGCGTTATTTTATGAATGCAGAGTATCAGGTGGGATCGACGTCTACCCCTCGTGGCTGAGATTTCGAGGCTGCTGATTCGAGTCTCAAAGGTGAGCATGTGGACGCTTCACTACCTGAAGACTCTTCTACTACTATATCTTACTTTGCTATTCTGAGACATTGTTGAGACTATTGATGTATTATTATTACTTCCAGACTTATAGATTTTAGTTAGATGCTCTTGTATGGCCAGACTAGATACTGGGGTGATTTTGATTTACTTCCGCATTTATTATATATTCGTATGTCAGACTTGCGTTACTTTATCTTTTTCTGCTATTTATACTGTGTTTGTGAATGTTGGGTTAAGGGTTCACCTACCGAAGTGGGATAGGTAGGTGCCCGCATGACTTGTGAAATTGGGTCGTGGCAAATAGTTATAATAGGTTCATGAACTCTACAAATTAAAATGTATCCTTCAAGAACCTAAAACGTAAGAGAATGAAACCAAAACGTAAAAGACAACAATGAAGAATGTATCTTCAAATCCAATTCATTTAGTTTTGAAACTCAAAACATTTTATTAGATGAACTGTTGCAAAATTAATCCTAACAATCTCCCACTTGTTTCAAGAAATTTTGAATTTTTTTGAGACATTCATCTAGTAAAATGCATCAATAATGGTGTCTTTTGGACTTGAAACATTAGCTAGTGAATACTTTCTAAATCATTGACTATGTAGTGAATGAATCTTGAACTAAGTAGTTCATTGAATGAAGTAGAAAAGTTTCCACGCACATTACTATATTCTGGTGAAAATCAATATCCTTTGACACCTTACGGCCATGTGTCCTGAATCCTTTTATCTAAGTGCTTTAAGATTTCCCTGTTAAAAATCTTATTGAAGCGGCCTCCACTTTGTACTTAGCGCGATGAATTCATCAAGAGTAACTTTGCATACTCCGACCATTTAGCCTATGAATTCATTAAGAGAATTTAATCTCATCCTCCTTTACAGCAAAGTGTCGGTAAATCTACCAAGCGTGTTCCTACTCATTCCAATCGAAACCGGTTTATAGACTTATTAAGAGAATATAATCTCATCCTCCTCTTTAGTAAAAATATCGGCAAATCTATCAAGAGTGTTCTCACTAACTCTAATCGAGATCGGTCTTATAGATTTATTAAGAGCTTAGAATCTCAACCTGTGCACATCTATTCATTCTTTTTTAGGAAATGGGAATTTTATTGATGTGCTTCACAATTATAACTTTATTTGTTTTTCTCTTTGAACCTAAGATTGCATCATTAGGTAGGGTTCCTATAAAGTACAATTAATTTTCAACAGGCTTTATTCCCATTCCTTTACAAATTTTCAGCACCAATTAGTTTTCCAAAAACTTTAGACAAAGGATCTGCTAAATTGAACTTGGACTTCAAGTATTGAACGGAAATTATACCATCCTCCAGTAATTTTCTAGCATGATTGTGTTTGAGACAAACTTGCCTGGAGTTGTTATTGTACCAATAACTTGAAGCCTGAAATATAGCAGCTTTATTATCACAATTTATAATCACAAAATATGGCATTGACTTACTCCATAAAGGAATATCAAGCATAATACTTCTAAGCCGATCAATTTCTTCTCAAGTAGAAAGTATATCTATAAATTCTTATTCCATCAACTACTCGTCATCAATATCGGACCAGTTCAACGTACCCACCAAAGATTAAGTGGGGCAAACATAACAAAGTTTATGTCATTAAGTTCATCAAATTGTATTAGACTCTCCAGTCTACTATTGGCTTTTGAAATCCAGTAAAATGCTTCATACTTTCAATATTTTAAGAGCTTTCCCATAGTTCGGAACTTAAAAGATCATATTGTTCCCGAGCATAAATGCACCAGATATTTATATATATACTCCTCATATCATGATGAACCTTCAACTTATAACAGAATCAATATCATTTTCTCCTTATCTCAAAATGATCTTCTAACTTTCAAGTATAGATATGATATTTACAAATTATATATTCATATCACTGCACAAACTCAAAAGTAAATTTTTCATGATTTCTGTACGCAACATATAGGTACACCAACTTTCAAGTCTAGATATGATGCTTTCGAATAACATGTTTCATGTCTACTAACAAGCTTGAAAGCTTATCTTGAATAATCATCAATGAAAATTATAGAAATATCTCTTTTTCATCTTGCGACAAACAATTCATTTCATGAATATCTATGTGGATTAAACTCAAAAGTGTGCATTTCCTTTCAACTGTTTTGAAAAAGGTTTCTTTGTTATCTTGCACTTACTACAAGTAAGACACTTAACAACATATTTCCTTGCACAAACAATAATTAGTCCATTATTTACCAAGAGTCAAATAGATCTAAAATTCACGTGACCTAGACTTTCATGCCTCAAGTCAATAAGCTCTACAATATAAGGAAAAGTATTTCCTTTTGTCACAATCTCAAAATAATATTTAAGCTTTCAAGCATATATATTATCTTTCACAATAATATGCTTCATATCCTTTCAAGAACTTGAAAATTCACATTTTGCAATTTTATGCATGCAACATATATTTATATGCAAACCAATTTGCATTTTTTCTTTCAAAGAAATCATATGTTATCTCTAATCATGTGCACCATTCAAGATTATCACAAAATGGCCTTCTACCTAGCATTGGATTTCACAAAAAATCACAATAGGCTGAGAATAAATAGAGAATAGAGTTTAGAAGATAGAACCGATTTTCGTTGACAACTTTTCTTTTGATTATGACTTTGATATGTTATCTAATTGGTCATCTCCATTGTCAACCTCAGCAAAATACTTTGAAATTTTGAGATCGATTTCTGCAACACTTGATCCCAAGTATTTGGCTTCTATCCAATGCCAATTTTTATGCTACGTTTGGTAATTCCCCACCAACACATCAACCAGATCTTAAAGAATCTTCAAGATTCTTCTATGGAAAAAATAAAAGATTTTGATGGACCTCACATCTTTAAGATAAAGTTTCAAGCCATAATATAGTCCTTCATTTTTTTTTCGACCTTTCCACATGATAGAATTTCCATAGAGATATATATTAATTCTATCATTTCCCCCACTATTTCATAGATTATTTCAATAGATCTTGTGGTCTCTTTGTTAGGATTAATGTTTCAATTAATTTTGAAACAGTTCATCTGATAAAATTTTCTTGAGTTTCAAAACTAAATGAATTGAATTTGAAGATACATTTTGTTGTCTTTTACGTTTTGGTTTCATTCTCTTACGTTTTAGGTTCTTGAAAGATACATTTTAATTTGTAGAATTCATGAACCTATTAATAACTATTAGTTAATGAAACTCTTCTTTTTCAAGACTTTTTATCCTATAAATGGGTCAAATGCAATTTGAAGGTGCATCTAGATGAAATCATGAAAGAGAATCATGGGGATTCTGTGTGAGGAATGAGAATGAGGATTTGATATCTTCTAAAGCTAAAGAGATGATTAGCCTATTAGCCTAGTATATACTAATACTCAGGAAGAAAGTATATATGGTTATCCCACCGACAATAAGATATGCAGAAGAGAGATAATACCAGCAAGTGATAGTTGAGACTGATTCCCTATCATTGAAAATTGCATTCTAAAGATTTGGGAAGTTCTGTGGCAGATAATTGAATTGGTGGAAGAGATCTGAAAGAGATGAACAACAGAACAATCAGAATAACTCATATCCTGAGAGAAGAGAATCAGATGGCAGATCTATCCTACTAATTCAACATTGGATGATGGGGAAGTAGCTATGGAATATTTTCAGGATCTGGGAGGTAAAGGAAGGAGGTTGATTAATAATGATAAGCTAAATCTACCCTACTGAAGAATCAGATCATGCAAATGATATAAGACATGAAGGATGCATAGAGGAACACCATTGCTTTTCATGTTCTAATGCCCTTGTGGCAGGAGAACGTGAGAACAAATTTTTAACTAATCTTTTCTATTTTTTTGCAGGAAAATACCACAGGAACCCTAGGAGGAAAATTTCAACAAGGAGGAATGATAGAGCGCTCATGGGCACTAAAAGATAGCATAAAACCTGATTTCTTGTAGAGCTAAGCAGGTGGGAAATCTGGAAAGAGCTCATATTTTGACCAGCTTAATAAAAGTTATTCAATTTGTGGTATTATCATCTTATGATGCTCATCCTATTGAATCACCACTATTGAGCTACCAAATACTGAGAAAACTCTCTTATGACAAGCCTAGATCAATACAGCTATAGACACAAAAGATTCTACTGGTTCTAGTATTGACACCAACTCAAAAGGAAACATACAGGAGGGAAAAAGGGGAACAACACAGAAGTGAAAGCAACATGAACACGAGCACAATACCATACAGGCATAACACATGCAAGCAACACAAAAGCACACAATCAAGAGGACGGCTGCAGTTTCACAAGGAAAAACAAGTACAATATTGACGGGAGCCATACATAGAGAAATCAAGAGAAGAAATCGTACCAGAGACTGAGAAGAATGCCCAAGCTATTCTTTGATATGAATCGCAGCTCCAGTCAAAGATGCCGTTGGGAAAGTGAAATGGTCGCATTCGGCCAACAAGGTCGATTCAATGAGGAGGAAGATTGAGAAGAACAGACGAGCTGCAAATTGATGTACGTGGATATTCTCCTCCAACAATTCTATCTGGACTGACTTGAAGTTTTCAAATTAGGGATTTCAACCCTAATCTGGTTGAATGGCCTTTACTCTTCTTGTTTTTTCTTTCCCTTCAATTTTATTCGGGTAACGACTGTCTTATCATTTAAAAATAAGTAAAATGAGCTGCTCGGTGTCACCTAGTAGTTGCTTTTTAAAATAAAACAGAGGAATAGCTCTTTAGTGATTTCTTGGTTATATAAAACTCCACTTATTTAAATAAGGGTAAAATTGAAAGAAAAAGAAATTAATGTCTTCTTAATTTTGTGAAACACCATTTACTTTGAAACAAAATAAATAGATAAAAAAAAACACCACTTATTATAAAATAGAGGGAGTATATGTGATATCTTCTCTCTTTCTTTTTTCCTTCACTTTTTTAATTGATGTCATTATTACATCAATCCACCGTCCTTGAAGATTAAATAGTCCTCATACATCCACTTTCTCATCCGGCTTCTCGCAATATTTGATCAGTTCCAAATTCCAACTTCAAAAGCAATCCTTTCCGTTATTATCGCACCAAAATGAAGGATTATAACCCCTTTTTGACCAACAACCCAATAACCAGAAAAACAGTTTCCGTTAATACTCTTACTAGTTTAATCTCACTAATAATGCATAGTTTATAACAACAAGCAATATGTATAGCATGATAATAAAGTAAACAACTTTCTATAAATCAATTAAAATATTTTAATAATCTAAAAAATTAATTATACCATTAATTAATATGTGTATAAACATATATAATCAGTGCATATATAATTTATGTATGCCGGACAGAAAAAGTAAATAGTTCATCCAGCCTGATATTTGTATAAAGACCCTAATTTCTTCAAGCAGATTCAACTTTGTCCTTTCACTATATAGAATTATTAAAATACCTAGCTTGCTTAGTTTTAAATTAGCGATTAAAATTCAGTGCAGGTCTGGAATAACATGTTTAAATTCCAATAACAGTTTTAGTTTACTCAGAAAGAGCATAAAGTTAGGTCTCACGTAAAGAACCATAAAACATATGTAATCACCAAAAGGGAATTAATTTTTTTTAAAAAAAAAAACCTAACCCATGGAAAACCTTCTCAACAGTGGGTTAAGAAAGTCGGTAGCAATTACCTGCAATCGTTGTTTGCACCAAAATCATACTATTAATTTGCGCTTAGGTGATAAATTAAGATGAGAGTCTATATCATTAACTATACTTCAATAGGTGAAAATACATACTACTTCCTCCGTTTCAATTTAAGTGTCTTGCTTTTCTTTTTGGTGGCATGTTTAAGACCACAAGATTTAAAGGACGGAATTGACCTACAATACACACACCTTTAGTTTTAGACCACATGATTTAAAAGTCTCCCTTATTTTTCTCAAACTTTGTGCCTAGTCAAATTAAGTAGGCGTTTGGCCATGAGATATGAAATCATGATTTCATATTTTGATTTCAAAGCAACTTCTTAGGAGTAGGTTTTGGCTTGGGAAAAATTCGTGGATGAGCGAGAATATACGAATATTTTTGTTAGAAGGTTTCCCCTTACAGTCTTTTTTGTTAAAATGAATGTGGATGGCACATTTGCACTTCTGTTTGGTTCCAACCATCCCCAACCAACATGAATGGACTATGAAGGGGTTAGTCAAGCGGTCTGTTTATGCAATTTGCACAAATTTCAACTTCAACTTTATATCATTATTTTAAATCCCAAATTCTCCAAAAAGGTATGATTTAGGATTCCAAATCATGATTTCAAATTATTTGAAACGTAAAACTTGACTCATAAGTTTATATTTTGTAAAAAAAGATCCAGAAGTTGGTAGATATATTTACCAACCATATATATCAAATAGTAAAAGATTTGCAAGTTGGTAGTATATTTATAACAAATTTACTCTTACCAATTGCATTTACTTATACAACTCATGTTCAATTTTCCTTTTTATTAAATTAAAGTTCGATCACTTGATGTAGTATTTTTTAGAAGGCCTTCTAATAGCGTATTAATTTTGTTATGAACTATGATTTGCTCATTTGGTAAGATTATATAAGAATTTAGAAAGTTTTGATGATTTTCACAACTTGTGAGGTGTTTATGTATATGAGAAAAAATACTACTTAAGAAATCCAAATTGCATATATAAACAAAACTTCAACTTCAAATCATCATAATTTCAAATCATGTCCAAACAGCTGCTAAGACACTTAAATTGAGATAGAGGGAATATTATGTATTTATTGAATTGGTGTAAATATTATACGTAAGTTTTTCCGTTGTTAGTCAATCCAGCCAAAACCATGTTGGCTCACAATATTTCCAGTTTAGAAGCTTGGAAAGATGTTCTTCAACTTTAAATGATTCTAATGGGTGTAGAAACACGGTTAATTTAGGCAAGTAAGCACATTGAAAAAGAGCAGCGTATGTGGAAGAGTATTTGCTTTTCATTGGTGGACTTGGGAATAGTTACACTTATTAAAAAGAAATTAAAGAAACCTTGGAAAAACAACGAAGAGCTTTTTGCACCAACTTTCCTGTTTCACCAACCATCTTCGTCTCTCATTTCCAAATGAGTCTTCATTTTGACCATACTTTTTCTATATATAGTCCATATTCACTCATCATTCCCAGCAATTCAACTTCTCCTCTTCATTGGCAAATTAAACTTGTAAAAATGGCTTTTGCTAATGCACAAACATCTCTCTTACTTGTAGTAGTGTTCTCATCCACGTTTGCTATTGGACTAGCCAACTATGACTTCAACTGGGGGCCAAGAACCTGGAACAAAACCAATTGCCCTTATACTAATCCTCCAAATGCTACTCAGACCTCCAATAGATTCATCGTTGGAGGTTCGGAAAATTGGCATTATGGCTTCAACTACATGGATTGGGCACGAAATAGTGCTCCTTTCTTTGTTCATGACACCTTGGGTATGTATATTTCTCTTTTAAGTTTGTGCTTTTAGTGCATTTTGTGCTTGTACATAAATTCATCCGATCCAACCTAGTAGTAAGCAATCCTCCAAAAGCAACCAAAATATTCCTTGGTGAATCGGGCGAAAACTTGAACTACGTAAATACATACTTTTAAAAAAGGGTAAAACCAACAGACATAAAAAAACTGGTGCTATTGCGAAAGGGGTTCAACTGAATCTCTTACGTTTAAAAAAGTATATTGTGCATATATAGGTCATTTTTTGAACTTTACTTTATGCATGCATTGTTGAATTTCTCACTATTCACAAGGGAAACTTCTCATGTAGTGGCAAATAGTATGCAAAAAATTCATTAGGTTCCGGTTTGAATCTTACTCGTGACACTAGATTTTTATTAGTGTTATTTATTCATATGTATATATTTATACTAAGTTCTACTCCTTAACACAATAAATAGTGGATGCAAGTAGTATCATTCTATGTATACCGACTAAAATTCTGAATTCGCTTTTGTTTGTGACAGTATTCAAATATGATCCACCAAATGCAAACGGTACCGGATTTCCACACAGTGTTTACTTATTCCCAAATTACTGGAGCTTCATTAAGTGTGACTTCAGAAGAGCCAAAAGGATAGCGGATCCAACTCAAGGTGCTGGGGAAGGATTTGAGTTTGTGCTGAATAAAATGCAAACTTACTATTTTGCTTGTGGAGAACACCAAGGCATACATTGCAAAACTGGGAACATGAAGTTTGCTGTTATGCCTCTCAAACATTGGCGTTTTTGAATTAAAAGAGACCAACAGGAATTTGGAAGATGCAACAGCTTAATTACATTTTCCTTTTGTGTTTTTTGTGTATTGATTGAATAAAAGATATCGAAAAAAATGTAGTAGCATACTTCGATTAGTTGTTATAGTGTTTAATGCTTGTTATTTGTCGGGGTGAAAGGTCTATACCTCTAAGCATTGACATTTTATATGTGTATGAGTTACCTCTAAATATGATGAAAATTACACTTGTTCTATGCTTGCCCTGCCTACCTGTCGGGAACTTAACGAATTTTTTCTTATATTCTCTTCAAAGTTATTTTTGTTAGGATATAATATCCCACAAAGATAATAGCCACGGTAAATAACAAGAAACAAACGAATAACAAAGACATCAACTCTTTTTAACGTGGAAAATATAACAATCGAAGGGAGCAATATAAAATCACGATAATGACAAATATTACAACAGAAATAATCCTGTGGGAAAAGGTATTACATAATTCAAGGGTAGAATAGTGTTTTATACTAATTACTGTTAAGTGTCCTAATTACATTTACTACTGTTTCAGTTAGTTAGGATTAGTTTATTAAGTTGGTTGTTATATATAGGCTTAACATTCTCATTTGTAATTAAGCTGATATATGAAATTTGGGATTCTTCTTCTTCACTAAACATCTGTATCATCTTCTTCTTCTTACTAGGGCTTCTTGCCGATTGATTCTTGCACAATTTCATGGGGTAACAGTAGTGCTCTTTTAGCATATAAACAGTTTCTAAATTGGATAGTGCACACAGGAGCAAGGGATGTTATTTCAAATAAAACTTCCCACTACCCCACTTTGATGGGAAGAGGGATTAATGCCTTAATTAACTGCTGGTCCTCTCTCTGCCTTTAATTAGAATAGCGTAACTCCATCAATGCCTATTCTGAAAAGAAACACATTAGGGAAAAGGGAGAGAAATTGGTTTTCTCAAGATACACGATCAATTGCTTCCGCTTTATTCCTTCTGGTATGTTTCTTGACTGAAATTTCGTTGTTCTACGTTTATGTGAAAATCGTTAAGTTCTATGATCCTGAAATAATGTTAGGGTTTGTATTAGATTGTTTATGTTCGACAATCTATTGGCATGAAAATCCTTACAGTCTGATGTGAATTTGTTAGACGGATCCACAGTTGTTAAACTTGAAAAGTCACACAGGATATTCCTTCCTATTGGAGATGTCACTCACAGTGGTGATAGTACTTATCCAGTGAATACTATAACTAATGTATTTTATGTATCTCAATTCAAGTATAACCTTTTTTTAGTCTCCAAAGTCACAAGAGAATTGGAATGCTCAGTACTATTTTGTCCAGATTTTTGCATTTTCTGGAATTTCTACAGTGAAAAGGTGAAGGAGATCGATAGGGAGAAGGATGGATCATACATACTTAAAGAGTTATCAACTCAAAACAAAGGAGAAGTCTCACTGAACACTAACTCATGTGAAGAAGGCCTTGCTACTGGGGACATAAAACTACGACATAAAAAGTTTGGCCATTTTTCAACTTCTGTACTTGGTAGATTGATTACTGCAAGACAAGAACTACTAGCTGAAAGTTTGAACAAGTGTACTGTATGCCCTTGTGCAAAGCAAACCAAGCAACCATTTTCTACTAATTGTATCAAGTCTATTGAATATTTTGATTTAGTTCACATGGATCTATGAGCTAGGACCCAATAAAATTCCTACTATTGATGGCAATAAATATTTCCTTACAATTGTAGAAGATTATACTAAAATGAACTTTACTGGAAAAAGCATATTCATGGAGACCATGAGTACCTATAGTCTTGGAAATACTTGTCGATGCGAGTATTCCACGTTGTTGGAGCTTGCTTCAATCCGTATAAAGTAATTTCTTCAACCTCAACACTTCTTTATAATTTTTTACCATAAAGCCCAATGGTTGTTCAACATGAACTTCCTATTCAAGATAGACATCTAAAAAAGCTAACTTGACATTTAGTTGATGAATCTTTCACTTTAGTTGTGCCTTCAAAGAGATAAGCAAGCGAATTGTCTCCGTGCGAGCAACATGTGCAGAAAGTTTCTCCTAATCAACTCCATACCTTTGTTTGTAGCCTTTTAGCTCCAAGTCTTGCCTTGCATCTCTCCACCTCTCCATGAGCTTTGCCTTGTATATCCATTTCACTCCAATTGTTTGATGACCCTTAGGAAGAGTTGTTAATCAACTCCCAAATGTTGTTCTTCGCTATCGCCTTAATCTCCTCCCCCATGACTTGTCTTCACCTTCTTTCTGTAACAACTTCATCAAAGTTCAATGGTTTGCTATCAACAAAGAGATAATACAAAAAAATCAAAATTAGTGATTGCTTTAATGTCATCACAGAGCTCTTGAATACTCCACATCCTTTGCAGCCTTGCATTTTTATTCTTGAGATGAGGGAAATGCAACATTCTTTGATAAGGAGGTGGAGTTGTATCCTGCACAGGTTCCGTGATCTCTTGCTCCTCTTTATTTCGTAAGGATGAAAGAAAACCTTATGACATTTTTTTCTGAGCTTCCTAATTCCATGCCGCTTCTTCATCAAATGCAACATCAAGACTAGCCATCACTTTGTTTAAACTACTAAAAAACTGCTGAAAACCGACCTCAATGAGATCGGAAAAAGAGCGACCTCATGAGGTCGGTATAAGCATGTTTTCTTATTTTGTAATTTTTATTTTACAAAAACTAACCTAAAAGGGTCTCTAATTTAATAATAAATTCTGAAAAATAATAAACCGACCTCATGAGGTCGCTAATTTGACCCGCAAAAACGACCGACCACATGAGGTCGGTAAGTATTTTTAAGGAATTAAATATATAATTAATTGGGCGACCACACGAGGTCGGAATGCATAAGTTAAAAAAATTCAAAAATAATTCTACTATTAGCGACCTCATGAGGTCGGAAAATTTTAAAATAAATAATAATTAAGCGACCTCACGTAGTCGGTAAATCAAATTAATATCACACATCACTCAAATTTTTCCCCATTTCTCAATTTACGCTCTCTCTCCCCTCAAATGTTCTCTCTCTCTCTCTCTCCCCCCTCAACGTTTCTCTCTCTCTCTCTCTCTCTCTCCCTACTCATCACCATCGCCCATCTCCGGATCGGCCTTCGCCCCTCGTCCGTCGTCCCTATCCCCGTCTCCGCCGTCGCCACCCACCTAAAAACTCCTTTGTTCCGTCAAAGCTATTACCCGAATTAGGGTTTAAACATCTTCTCCTATTTGCCTTTGGTAAGTATCCCTCTAATTAATTATATGATTTCTTATTTGCAATTTTGCTTGAAGAAAAAGTTTTATTGTTAATTTTTAGCTCTATTTTCTAATTGATGGTTGTGTGTTATGTTGGGTTTTCATTTCTTGAGTGCATTTGTTCAATAAATACAAATGTTAATTAACCGACAAGATAATGCCTTTTTTTTCGTCTTACCGCATAAGTTCACTTGATTTTGGCCAATTCATTTGATACTTTAGATGAGCTTGGAGGAGTCACTTAAAATGACTTACTTTAGATGAGCTTGGGGGAGTTGCATAAAATTACTCACTTTGACTCTTTCTTGGTTTGAATGATTGCAGCCATTGTTTGTGGTTTGGTTCTCTCGTTATTTATCTTTGATGCAGCACTCATCTACTTCGATCTGTGACTTGACTGACATGCTTGGGATCTCTATTTCTAGTGTCTTAAAGTGTTTAGCACACCTTCTATGGGTTCTCAATCTCTGTTTGTTCCCCTTCTACATTTTATTATGTCTTTAGTTTGAATAGAAGTTCATATTTGAGTAGTCTGTTTTGGTTCCTATGTGTATTTGTTATTCTTCAGAATTCTATTGTCATTTTAACGAGCCATTATAAATTTAGAAATATTCAGAATTTATTGAAACCTGCATATGTTGTATAAGTTGACATTACAAATCACTTTTTATTGTATAACGATTGACATTACCCATCACTAGTTTGGATAAATGTAAGAAGTGCAAAGGGCGAAATTTGCCCTTAAACTATGCGAAATGGTTTAACTTTTCCCTCCGTTAAAAGTTGGGTCATCCATGTTGTTGCAGTTGCAATTTCGGCTCGAAAACTAAACTTCTAACCATAAGGGCAAATTTGGATTCTATATTATATATTAATTAGGCTCTAATTAATATAGATTAGCACAAAAACTTGCCACGTTGCTACTGTCAGCTTCACAACAACCCAAAAAAATTACAAACACTTAGTATTTTGAAGTAAAGTTTCTCAAAATATATATTTGAAGGGAATTAATTTGTCATCGTTCCGGGTAGTCTATTTGGTTTTGCTCTATTCGCTTATGCTGTGAGATTGTCTCAGCAGCATTTACTGTCACAATCTGTGCCTTATGCGTTGAGGTTATAGCTTGATTGTAAGAAGTGGAACGACCGTCTTAAGAAACTTATGCTGACTTTGTCTCCTGATCTTATTGATGTGGGACATAGTGCAACCAAACCTTTCGTATTTGTGTTGTCCAAGGATTTAAATTTTTGTTGCTCAATCAGTCTGATCATTCTTTACTAGCTTCTTGGTGGTTAGAGCATCATTTTTGTTAGTAATACACATCTCATGGGATTATGTTTTTTGGTTATGGTAGTTGTAGTAAAGGGTTGAGCATCTCGTTCTGGAACTTGTTTATTGACGTTGTCCAAGACCGTTAAATGATTGTATCATGACTTGATTCCTTGCAAAATTGTGGATTCAATTCAGATACTCGTAATGGATATAATGCTTCATAATTTATGTAAGCTTACTTAGCGACGTATAAAATTTGGTATAACCATTAACTTTGGTTTAAGGAAACCAATTCCGTCAGTTAGATATGTTGAGCAGGACCTCTAAATGAATGTATTTTAGTTTTAGATCTGGTCGTGTTAAGTATACATATGCTAATTTTCATTTTTCTTTCCTTCTTTGCATGAACCGGGGAATTTCAAATCCCAAATATCCTCGAGATGCTTCGACCAACTAGCTGATGTATTCATGAGAATATGCTGCTTGTTGTTGCTGTTTCTTTGCGATGAACTGGTGCACCTCCAAGGCAAACAGTTGCAGCATTTGAGGCTTAAGCCTGTTGCCATACTTGTCGTATGCCTGAGCTAAGTTGTTGCTGCCTTTTGGCCGCTTTGCTGCTAAGTTTGGACCATGAGCTACTGTGTTCTTTAGGCCCTTTGCTGCTGCATTTGAGCAGATGATCACTGCTGCACCTGAGGGCCCACTATGTCATTTTCGGGCCATTTGTTGCTGTGTCTTTAAGTCCTTTGCTGCATTTCTAACCAAACCGTCGCTGCGTTTTGGGCCAAAAAATTGCTACTTTGCTGCACTTGGTTGCTGATTTCTGATGGAATGTTTGGCTATGTTATTGGCCCACCGTAGTTACTTTTCTAAGGCAGTGTTGCTACACTATAAGGGTACTTCGTTGCCGCCTTGAGGCGATTCCTCTTCGCTTTTGAACGGGCTGATTCGTCGTGTTCTCGATCCATCTTTCGTTAAAAATGGTTGTTGTTGTCTTGTTTGATGAGCTACTATTTTTTGTTAAAAAGAACATATGCTACAATGATGCTACCTTTTGATGACCGAACTGATTTGAACTTGAAACTACGCTTAAGCTGATGAAAAAGTTTTTAACTTGAGGCCATGCCTAGTCGGGAAAGGTTTTTATCCCTCGGTTTGGGTCAGGATGATTTCTCATTGGTGTCACGAGGTAGGAACCAACATGCTGCTCCTGGCAAGGCAACTAGATTAGCCACTAGTTTGCAGCCGCGCATGATTCAGGATCCTTTGCCATATTCGGAATCGTGAGTTTGAGCCTCTCGTAATCAAAGCTCCCAAAGTTTGATGCGAGACCGAGGGATATTATATTTATGTTTATAAACGTCACTCTACGGGGTGGCGTATCATTTTGACTAACTATTTTATTCATCCTTTGTGAGGTACATTTGACTAATAAGGGTATACAAGATGAGATTCTGCGAAGACGAACTTCGAGCTACAGATGAAAAGCATTAGAAGAGCATAGGATTGCTAAAGAACTTGGGCCAAGACCGCAAAGCTAAATTTCCTTTTTCTTACTTCTTTATTTCTGTATAAACATACTCACTTTGTATGCCTACATTTACAATGATGCCGGGTCGTTAGATAGAGCGAGTGTTGTGGCCATGGAGCATAAGATCGTTGGTTGAATTTTAAGTATTTTACTAACTTATGAATTTTTTGTGGATTTGTTAAAATGTGGAAGTGTTTAGTGGATGTTTTTGAATGTTGAAGTAGTTTAATGTTGTAGACTAACTTAATGTAGACTAGTTTAATGTTGTAGACTGGCTTAATTTAGACAAGTTTAATGTTTTGTGGATGTTTGCAAAGGTTGAAGTAGTTTAATGTTTTTTGTGAATGTTGAACTATGTTTTGATTCAACTTTAAAGTAGTTTCGAGTTGAATTTGACGTAGTGCGGGTTGTAGCATGTTATTATATGTGCGTGTTAGATTGTTGGCAGCTATTTGAGCTAGTTTTAGCTAAATGCAGAATTGGTTTTCATTTTTGGCAGGTGGGCAGCTGCAAAAGCAGCAAAATGCTGCCAATTTTTCTGCAGAAAATCGACCTCATGAGGTCGGTTATCTTAGTTTCATTTTCCAGATTTTAAAGAAACCGACCTCATGTGGTCGGTTGTGTTCATATCATTTTCCACATTTTAAAGAAACGACCACGAGGTCGGTTGTGTTCATATTATTATCCAGATTTTAAAGAACCCGACCACACGAGGTCGGTAAATAAATTGCATTTGCAGTAAACCGACCCTCGAGGTCGGTTCATGATTGTCATTATTCATAAATTTACGCTACCGACCTCATGTAGTCGGTAACACAAAAATAAATAAATAAAATTTCAATATACCGACCACACGAGGTCGGTAACTTGAAAAAAAAAAAACTAATATAATTTACCGACCTCACGTGGTCGTTAATGCTTTTTTTTAAAAAGTAATAATTTAATATACCGACCACAATGGGTCGGTATGTTAATTTTCCTTTTTTTTGGGACGAATCATGTACCGACCACGTGTGGTAGTTTTTTCCGACCTCATGAGGTCGCTAATTATTTGCGACCAGCCCATACCGTACCTTACTTTTGAGGTCGGTTTTGAGGTCGCTTTTTTTCAGAAACCGACCTCGTGAGGTCGGAAAAATCAATTTTTTTTGGTCGGTTTTTAGCATTTTTTTAGTAGTATTGTTGCTTGAATTGTAAAACATGTAGCCTTTTGAACTCGTGTCATAGCCAACAAATACATACTTGATTTTTCATCTAACAAAATACATACTTGATTCTTTGATCGTCAAACTAAGCTCTCCCTTGTTGTGGCACATGAGCAGGGTCAATGTTCCCAAAGATGTTCAAGAGCTTGACACTTCGCTTTCTTCCGCTCCATGCTTCTTAAGGGGTTTGGTGTCTAACATACGTTGTTGGAGACTTGTTGCTTAAATAAACTGTACCAGAAACAGGCTCAGCCCAAAATTCTATGCACATATTTTTAGCTTTCAACATATATTTAGTCATATAATGAATTATTCTATTCTTTCTCTCCGCAACTCAATTTTGTTGTGGTGAATAAGGTAACATTAGAGGATGACAAATTGCATGATACTGACAAAAGCCATTAAATTCTTTTCAAGTGAATTCCCCTCTTCTATCGGATGTTAAAGATTTTATTACATAGCCACTTTCCTTCACCACAAGTGCTTTAAAATTCTTCAAAGTAGCAAATGCTTCAGATTCTTGCTTCAAGAAATAAACCTAAGTCTTTCTACTATAGTCACCAATTGGTCTACTCATCGCTACTAAAAAGCAGCAAAAACCAACCTTCGGAGGTCGATTTGTTATTTCAACCAGAAAAACACTAACTTACCATGACGCACAAAATGAAACCAAACTTAAACATGTCAAACCATAGCGAACTAATTCGGAAGATTTAACTAAAGGTGACCTTTTAGTTGTCAAATTAGTATAGGTGACTTGTGGGGACCACATCAAATCAAAATCCAATTAAATTTGGGATTAAGAAGATTGGGTCTAAAATGTATTTTTTTCAAACTTCGTAATCTTTTATAAAATACAAAAAGATCCCAACTTAATTCAAAAAAATCCATCAGCCCCCCTTCTCCTCCTCCCACCCCTCCCAGCCCCTCTCCCCCCCCCCCTCCCCGCCCAAAAAACCAAAAAAAAAAATTTAAAGAAAAGTTTGGATATTTTTTATTTGCTTTTTCACCAGCACCCCCTCCTCCTCCTCCACCCCCACACACCCCCCACCCCCTCGGCCCAATTTTTTTTTTAAAAAAAAATTATTTAAAAAAATTTTTAATTTCTTTATTTGTTTTTTTAGCCCCCTCCTCCTCCCAACCCTCCCCCCGCGCAATCACACCCCACTCCCCACCCCAAAAAAAAAATTAAAAAAAAAAAAGTTTTTATTTTTCTTTTTTTTTTACCAGTCCCCACTCTTCTTCCTTCCACCCCTCACGCACCCCACCCTCTCCCCCCTCCCAATTTTTTTTTTTTAAGTTTTGTTATTTTATTTGCTTTTTTCACCACCCCCCCTCAATTTTTTTTTTTAAAAGTATTGATTTTCTTTATTTATTTTTTCAAATTTCCCCGCCCACACCCCACCCCCCAAAAAAATTTTAATTTTTTTACCGGTCCCCACTCCTCCTCCTCCCACCCCTACCCCTCCCCCCACAAAAAATTTTGAAA